>NC_030425.2:17502500-17767500 GCF_001660625.3 Ictalurus punctatus
CAAACATGTGTAGAAAAATATAAACACTTAATAATAATGTCAAATCAATCTAGCCCGACTAATATACAAACGAAAACAACAACAGTGAGCTAAAAAGAACGGTCTGTTTACATTAGCATAACAGTGTGCTAGCTTAGCACACTAGCCACCCTAATCCTTAACAGAAACTTACAAAATGAAAACCTTGTTTTTAATTAAAATACAAAACAGGGAAATAAATAACATATTGTATTTGTTGGTCTGTATTAGTGATGTCATTCAAAAACCAGACTTATACGCAACCAACTCATATACTGTAGATGAACAATGTGAGCTGACTCGCTTGAATGAAAAACTTTATTTAAAAAAAATAAAAATTTTGTAGAAGCAATGTAGTTACATTTGCAAAGTAATTTAACCAAAATTATTCAAGGAGGGAAACAATTATCTGGATAAATGAAAATAATGCTTACTGTATTTGTCCATGCATACTTGTAGCACCTTGTTGCTCAACAGTAAAATTATTTCACTACACATCATAGTGTGTGTGCAACAAATAAAGTTTGAATTTTAAGAGATTTAAATATACTGGTGCAGTAGGTAACATCACCCCATCACAATTCTAGGATCCCCGGTTCAAGTCTGAGCTCAGGTTACTGTCTGTACAAAGGTAGTATTTTCTCTCATGTATGCGTGGGCTGGGTTTCCTTTGGTTTGTCTGGTTTCCTCCCTCTGTTCAAAATTTGCCAGTTGTTGTATTGGTTATGCTAAATTGCACCTAGATGTGAACGTAGGTGTATGTGTTGTCCCACCTGAAGTGCGTTCCTGCCTCACAGGATAAGTTCGAGATACCCTGCCACCCTGACAATGCTCTTGGACAGTGGTGGCTCAACAGTTAAGGCTGAAGGTTTCTAATCAGAAGGTCAGGGGTGTACGCAGCAGCATTGCCAAGCTGCCACTGTTGAGCTCCAGGGGTGTCATATCATGGCTGACCCTGTGCTCTGATATTTCTCAGTGCGACAAATAAAGTGTTTACTGAACATGAATCAAAAAATATATTTTATAAAATGCAACTTTTTTTGTTAATTATAACAGAGTAAAATATCATGGAACACTTTCAGTCATAGTGGCTCTTCTGTGTCTAATCACTGATCAAAATCTGTCAAACCTTATCATTTTAGAGAAAGTAATGGCAATCTGGGAGCTAACAGAGTCGACTCTTATTGTTTGAGCTGAGCCAAATGATCTATCTCACCGAAAAGACCTGGTACTCTCAACGCTAAGGGGGGGAATGTGGAACAGGGCAAAAGTGAGAGTTAAACTGAAAGTTATGTTATTTTACATGTTGTGAATAGTGCGGTGAGGAAAAGACTGAAGAATTCACATACCTTAGTGTTTCTCAAAGCCTGTGAATGTAGCCAATGAGGCTGTGAGTTTTCAAGCACTCCACATATTTTTTATTACAGATTTATAATTTAGGATTTGTAAATCCATATTCAATGAAGGTATACTCATTTATATGTTTACTATTTTTGTATTAGTTTTTGTTTTTTTTTACTTCTTCCACTCAGTCAGAGGAAGAGTCAGAGTGCTAGTGCAATGCATAAGGATAATAAAAAAGACAAAAGACAGCATGTGCGCTCTTCATTTTGTATTCCCACATTCATATTTTTTTTTTATTTTAGTTTCTCTCTAAACCCCTGGCATAATAGGTGAAAATCCATCCATTTTCTGTACCGCTTATCCTACACACGGTCACGGTGAGCTTGGAGCATATCCCAGAGGACTTGAGGCACAAGGAGAGGAACATCCTGGACTAGGTGCTAACCCACTGTAGGGCACAATCACACACACACACACACACACACACACACACACACACACACACACACACACACACACACACACACACACACACACACACACACACACACACACACACACACACACACACACACACACACACACACACACACACACACAGACAAACTTTCACACACTATAGACAATTTGGAAATGCCAATCAGCCTACAACGCATGTCTTTGGACTGGGGAAGGAATCTGGAGAACTTGGAGGAAACCCCAAACGTGCAAGGTGGAGGCGGGTATCGAACCCCCAACCCTGGAGGAAAATATGTGAGGAAAATGTGTTAACCACTTAACCACCAATAGGTCAAAATGTCAGGAATAAAACTATTAATGATTAAAAACAAAAATCATGACTATTGTTGTACAAATGTAAATAATGAGCGATATAAATAATGTGTTGCTTGTCTGCATTTTGTCTAAAGGCAGAAATCCTCATTTGCATTTCCCCCCCAAAAAAACAAACATGTTTTTAATCTGTTTTGTAGTGATGATGAAATAATCTTGCGTATTTGCTGACGTGCTGCAGGAAAATGTGAAATTTCTGTGTAAGTAGGTGGTTCTTATCTGTGGCAAAACATACCCGGTCTGGCTTGTGATACAAGGTGTATGTTGTTATGCATTTCTGACTGAAAGGTTGTGAGTTCAGATCCAAGGACTACTGATGCCTTAACCCTGAACTGTTCAGCTCTACAAGAGGACTGGATCCTGCTGAATGAAGTTTGTCATGGCAATTACATGTTTATGTTATTTCATAATGTTTAAATTTGACTAGTAGAACTGTGGGCGGCTGTGGCTCAGGTGGTAGAGCAGGTTGTCCACTAATCATAGGGTTGGCAGTTCAATTCCCAGCCCACATGACTCCACATGCCGAAGTGTCCTTGGGCAAGACACTGAACCCCAAGTTGCTCCTGATGGCAATTTATCGCCTTGCATGGCAGCTCTGCTACCATTGGTGTGTGAATGGGTGAATGAGACACAGTGTAAAGTGCAATATAAGTGCAGACTACTTACCATTTAATAACAGTCAGTAAAACAACACGCAACGTGATAAGAAATCAAAAGTTAAAGGGAAATTTCCTGTTAAGAAGCATGTAAACAAGGTCGGTTTATTCTAACAGTTTTGTGAGTGCTGAAGTAACAGGGCGTTTCACACCCTGAAGTGTTTTTCCTCTCATATTTGGTTTTATTGTCAACCAGAGAGGTGACTGTTAAGGGTGTAACTAACAAGGATGTGGTACGCTCAGAGGTTATACTGTTTTTTTTCAGCTGATTCCACTCTTTGAGATGTGGTATCAAGATGTGGTATCAATGTTTATGCTATCAAGAAAAAGAAAATGCACAATTTTATTTCACATTAAAAAATTAAATTAAAAAAAAGGCAGGAAAGAGGAAGATGTACCTTAAATTCAGTTTAGGTTTTAGGAAACATTCAATATGAAATGTGATATTCACAAGTGATGCTTCTCTTCTCTTCTCCTCTTTTCTCTTCTCTTCTCCTCTCCTCTCCTCTCTTCTCTTCTCCTCTCTTCTCTTCTCCTCTCTTCTCTTCTCTTTTCTTCTCCTCTCTTCTCTGGAGCAGTGAAATTATGAAGTTAACAGTGAAAATGTAGATGATGTGTAAATTTAGACACTCACAGAGGCCTGCATGAGTCTGACACATTTTAGTAGATTTTTTTTTTGCTCACAGCTGGATGAGGTGAAGTGAGAAAATAAGGGAGGAGGCCACCACACAGACCATCAGGAGTTCCTGTTTGCTGAGTCGCTTCTGCTAAATGTTGGGTAACCTTTTACCTTTTTTTTTTTTTTTGGCCAAGATTCAGCTGTTGTAAGACCGGTGTCATAATGTAGGGTACTATTTGATGATTTCTATGTGCTACACATGTGACCTCTGATTGCATGGAAAAAAAGCTGCTGGAAAAAAGTGCCAAACAATATAAATAAATAAATAAATAAATAAATGTATACGGATAAATTGGTAGCAATTATATGGTATGTTATTTGTACAAAAAAATGGATTTGAATGAAATGTTTTGATTTGTATAGGTAATTAGATTGGGATGAGTAGTCCTCTTAAGTTTTTAGACTTCTATAAATAAATAATATAATATAATACATAAATAATTGCATATATGCATTATATATTTTTCATTTGAGATTTATTTGTTTATTTATGCTGTGCCACGTAATTCAACAGCATGAGGACACACAAAATGTCCACACAATGCATGTGTTACACGCAATGCACATTTTTGCCTCGAAGATGTCACAATTCTTAAGGCTTGTTTAAAAACGTGTGAAAACACAGTTTAGTTCAGAACCCTTCCTCCGTTGGGTGTGTCAAAATCTGCGACAGCAAGCTTCCTTCCTCGTTATAGCTGTGTGTAGAGGATGAGCTCTCAGTGGATGGATGGCTGCACATACTTCAGCATCACATGCATGAGGTAAGACGCATTGCATTGAGAATTACGATTAAAAAAAAAAAGCGTTGGAATGAAAATAAACATAAAAAAGTTATGTTATGTTATGTTAATAGGAAAATAGGACATTGTTTACATTGTTGTGGCTTTTTTTTCTGAGTAAACTTCTTTCATGCTTTTATTTGCATACAATTCATCATGATGCACATAATTTTTGTTTTTAAATGCAAAGCAGATAAAAGACAATGTGGGCTTAAATTATTCAATTTGATGAAGAGTTTAATGTAAATCTAACAAATGAATTCACTGAATTTACTGAAATATGTTTTTTTCCAACAAAAAAAAAAAAAAACGATTCTGATGGTATCTCTTTGATTTAATTTTATCTCTTGAACCCCACTGCATCTTAATTAGTACTGAATGCACTGTATAGTATATTTAATGCATCATATTTCTGGCAGGTTTATTTGTTTGTTTGTTTTTTAGATTTAGCGAGGGCATTGACATGCTGACATTGCCACGCTCAGCAAAAACACACGCAAGGCTTTTTAAATGGCCAGTAAAGGAAACTCCACCTATAACCACAAATGTAGTAGTGAAAGTACAGTCATTTAACAACACTGTGAAAGCATCACGGCACATTCAGAAAAATGAAAACTTACAAATATAGGGTTTTAAGGACATGTCTTTCATCTTTTCCAAAAAGAAATGTCTTTTCCAAATCCATCCAAATATATTTAAAACACTTTCAAACATGCTCTTGTAGGAAAATGATCAACCACAGGGTGGGAACAGTTACTTCATCACACCAGCCTATTGTTGATTATTTTCCTGTACCAGCACAACACTGAAGGATTTTCTTCTTGTATAAGAAACTTAAATTGGAACTTTTAGGACTGATTTATGACTGTAAAAGCAACTTTCCTCCTGGCTGTGTGTGTACAGCCATTATTCATCACTGTATTTGTGCACTGGGATCCATTTCTGATTTCCATTTTTCATCAAAATAACACCAGATACTGTAATACTGTAGGTATTTATGTACCAATAAAACGAATCCTTTTCCTCTATCAGGAGGCTGTAAGAGCTGCAGAACCAGCAGGAGAGGAAGTTTGATTGCCTGACGAAAGACAAAAGAGTCTTCTCAGTGAGATTCGAACCAAACCTCCTAAAATCAAAGCTGTTTATCAGTCATGGATTTGATGAACACTCTCAGCTCCTCGGCGTCCTGCCCGCACCTGTACGACCGGAGCAACGGCAGCATCATCCTGCAGCATTACAACTACACCGGGAGACTGCAGCACAGAACCGCAAACAAGAGCAGCATCAGCACCGGTCCAGCTGCCCTCCTCTGCATCAGCCTCCTGATCGTGCTGGAGAACCTGCTGGTGCTGCTGGCCGTGCTGTTCCACGTGCGCATGCGCCACCGCTGGCTGAACATCTGTATTGCCAACATTGCGCTCAGCGATCTGCTCACAGGCGCAGCCTATGTGGTGAACATCTGCATGTCGGGAGCGCGCACTCTGCAGCTCAGCCCGCTCCTCTGGCTCCTGCGTGAAGGACTCCTGTTTGTGGCGTTGTCCGCCTCCGTGTTCAGTTTTCTGCTGATCGCTGTGGAGCGCTACATCACCATGATGAAGTCGGAGTCTGTGAACAGGGACAGGAAGACGTATCGGATCTACATCATGGTGGTGCTGTGCTGGGTCACAGCGTTCATCATCGGCTTCCTGCCGCTGTTCGGCTGGAACTGCGTTTGTGACCTAAGAGGGTGCTCAACTCTTCTGCCGTTGTACTCCAAGAGCTACATCCTGTTCGCGCTGGTCATTTTCTTCATCATCCTCCTGACCATCAGCGGCCTCTATTTTGCCATCTACTGGCACGTCCGCAAGAATACGGTGAAGAGCTCGGTGAAGAGCAACAAGCGGTCCATCCGGCTCCTCAAGGCTGTGATCTCCATCGTGGGTGCTTTTATGGTGTGCTGGGGCCCGTTGTTTGTCCTGCTCTTGGTGGATTATTTCTGTTACTCGCGCCACTGCGATGCCCTCTTCAGCCCACAGTGGGCCATCGCGCTAGCTGTCCTTAACTCAGCAGTCAACCCGTTCATCTACTCGATGGGCAGCCAGGATCTGCGCAAGGCCATCAGCAGACTGCTGTGCTGCATCTGCCGCCCAGAGAGCTTCTCGTCCAAGGAGACATCGAGCACTTCGGTGAGCCGCCATAGCAGCCTGCGCAACAGCTTCAACAAGGTGCGGAACCTGAGCACGAGCCCACGGAGCCAGGAGAGGAGTGGCAAGATGACGCGGCTGAGCTCCACCACCTCCTGCCTGTCTGCATCGAGCACTTAAACCACAAATTTCACAAATAAACCACAAGAGTGTCACACACCCACATGCACACAACCACATGCACACACACACACACACATCCACACACACACGCACGCACAAACACACACACGCACACACACACACACACACACATCCACACACACGCACACATCCACACACACACATATAAATAAATGCGTAATTCACTCAGGGCCACCAGCACACCTGTCACACAAAGGCTTTTTTTTTTTCTTTAAAAAGATGAAACTATGAGAATGTATTTTTTTAAAACACAGTGAATTTTTGGTCTCTCAGGAACAAGCATGTACATGTTCATATAGTCTCTTATGTGTGGGGTTAGCACGTATTTTCTGTGCATTTTTTTTATTTGTTATTTCTTGCAGTGTAGTACTTTGAGTAGCCTACTATATTTGTAATTAATAAAAAACAAAACAAAATAACCAAAAATCTAAAAAACAAGTGTACTACTATTTGTAACTATTATTATTATTATTATTATTATTATTATTATTATTATTATTATTATTATTATTAAATGTACTAAAGCATTTAATAAGAAATTATCATTCTAAAAAATTAAATAGTAAAGTTTATAAAAAATATTATAATAGGCCTAATAAAAGATTAAAAAATGGTCATATTTCTTAGAAAAAAAAGGATTTTAAAAAGAAGGAATGAAGGAAACAAATAAATGCAATATATGTTTATCATATACTCACCAAACAGCTTTGAATGAAAAGGATGAAAATGTACTGAAACTGTGTAAGGAGAAAACTATGTAACTGTATGCTGAATATTTTCACGATTGTGAAATGTTTACACTTTATTTTGCTGTGATGTAATATAAGAGCTGTCTATCTGAAATAAAGAGAAATATTTAGTAATAATTAAAGTTGTCCGTATTTAATCGTTTGCTCTGTGGAGATGATGTCACACCAATTGGCCACAAGAGGGCGACTTTTACACAATTCCTATTGTAGGCGCTTACTAAACTTAACCATTTATTTGACAAAAAACAAACTGCGAGACTCTGAAAACATTTGAAAATCTTTGAACGTGTTTAAATTTACATGAAAACTATGTTACAAAGTGCACCCAGTCAGTGAACAAAAAAAAAAAAAAAAAACCCAATCTGTGAGGTATATCAGGATTTCACCATTTCCTTCCCTTTATTACAGAGATGATACTATATGACGTTTTCTTTTCTGATACTGATACAGCCAACACCCAAATAATTAACTAAATTAATAATTAAAATTTGTTTTTTGAACTCATGCACTTCACAGTTAAACTTGTTCAAAGAAAACTCAGTTAGATTTCAAATAGAATAAAGTATAAAGTAAAACATATAATATTCCCAATAAAAGAAAAAAAAAAGTTTTCTTTTTTCTCTTTATATGTTGACATTTCATGTTCAAAGATACATTTCTTCCAAATCCAATTCCAATCTTTGCCGATCTACTACTAAATATTTTTTTTAATATACTATACCAGCCCCATACGGCTACTTTATAATTAATACTGCCTTATAAAATAATAATAAAATACTGCCTTATAAAACAATTAACAACACTTTATTTGAAGGTTCCCTACATTGGACCTTCATAACACATTCTTAAGCATTGCATATATATTTGATAAGGTTTCATGTAAGGTTTATATCAAAACCTGGGCATAAAAGTCATGCAGTATATTACTATTTGTTTTTATACAACTGATCAGTTAAGCGCCTTGCGCAAGGGCCCAGCGTAGCAGCTTGGTGGTGCTGGGATTTCAACTCATAAGATTCTGATCAGAAAACCAATGGCGTATCCACTGAGCTACAACTATTGGGTAGAAAGTATAGTAAGGACTTTGTTTTCAGTATATAAAGTTAACAGGAAAACAGGATTGAATACACTATAATACTATTCCTTTAATTCAGGGGTTCGCAAACATTCCTGGACAAATAACCCCAAACAGACATTATGAATTCTCTTTTACGTTTTGTTAAATTCCATATTTATAATGTAGGACATTTAAATCCATTGGAGTAATTAGAGGCGGTAGATGGGATGGAGAAATTTGCGGGGAATTTCAGGAAAGCACAAAAGACTAACAAAAGGCTTTTTAAACACAAAACAGTAGCCCACCAAATCTGCTCCATCTTCACATTTAGACTGATATTTGTGATATTCGTGTCTAAATGATAGAAATAAATCAAACGAAATAGGAGATTGTAAGATTCTCTCAAAGACCCTATTTGTGAATCAAATGAATCCACATGGGGTCACAAACCCCTGCTTTTAATTCTCCTCGTATTTCTCCACTCAGTGTGAGATGCTTGAATATTTGATCAGAACTCAGGAGCATGTTTCCACACGAGGCTCATTTGACCTACAGTCTGTAGCAGACATAACATTTACAAAAGGGAGAACAGCGTGCGAGATTCATCATCGTCTGCCTGCCAAGTTTCCAGATTATGTATCAAATGTCACAAACAGTTTGAAGGATCATTAGTGAACAGAACAACGAGAGGGGGCAGGTGTTTGAGCTTTGCCATCAGCAGCCATCAATCTGTGTAAATGCACCATAACCTGAAGGAATACTGTGCTTTATTTTTATTTCCGATAGGTTGATGCTCGGCACATCAGCGATGAGTGATGGCCGAATGCAAAAAACTGCCACGGCTCTGCTGGTCTGAATTTATGTCCGTCTAGGTGCATTTACTTTTGCCATGCTGTTCATTTTAAGTTGATTGATGACTTCATTGTGGTTATTTACATTAACATACTATAGTTTTATCGCATATTACGGTCATTATTACAGCTTAGCCTGTGATTAGTGTTCATAGCACTAATATTAGTATTAGCAAGTAATAAATAATTGGAGTTACTGTGAACACCATGCAGTTGAGTATTCTCCTATAACACAACATCCTGAAGTGTCGTACTCTTCTTATACGACAGCAATTTACCAATTATTAAACGTTTTTATTTATTCAAGAATGACGTGTTATACTTTTTAAAAAAAAATCAGTTATAGTTACAGTTCCTATTCTCACTTACGTTATAGCTACACAAACTGCTGTTCTCCTACCAGCCTCTCTTATTTCTCTCTCTCTCTCTCTCTCATTTGACATTAATAATAATAATAAAAAAAAGAAGTCATGTTGCTGAGAAACTGGAAAGTTAAACTCTGACACGGGAGACTCCTTCCATAAACGTTAAATAAATGTGTCCTTCACCACGAAGTTAAGGCTTGTTGCGTGCAAAGGTTACGTTTGCTTCTCTCATAATTATGACACGGCGCCTGGCCGCCGGGTGTTCAGCAGACAGGTGTGTGTGTGTGTGTGTGTGTGTGTAAACCTCTGAACACATTCCAGCACCTGAGTACACTTGAGGCCACGCTGCTACTCTGTGTCCACCTGCTGGGTGTGTTTCTGTGTGTCAGTTACAGAGTATAGACAAGAATTATATTTCATTTAATAAGATTAAGAGATGTTTAATTCATTGAGTTCCACCCATCCATTTCGTGAATCTGATCCTTTATCTAATGATTTTATGGCCTTGGGTGGATACATGCTCAAGACCAAACCCTGATAATTCAGTCATTTTGACAAAGTCCAAACCAAACAAAGTCAAATTATTGAATTATCAGGATTTGGATCGCAGTCCTACTCGGACGTTGAAGCCGTGATGCAAACGCTCTGGTTGCAGCATGCCTCGAAAAGGTGTGTTTCATAATGTGTGTTAAAACATTCAGTTCTGCCCTAAAGCTGACTTTCCCGCATGATGCCACGGCATGCTGACTTGCCTAATAGTGACATCACATCTGTAAAAGGGATGTAGTCACAACATGTCCTCCTGATGTACATACGATAAAGTTAAAGGGCACAGGACGAACTTGTCTTCAATTGCACTGGAATGAGACTCAAACAGAAGACTGTGTAAAGATAATTATATTTAAACACACTTCAGGGTGTGCTGTTATGGGAAAATGATCAATGCTGTGGAGTTACAGGAACCACACCGAAGTATTTTCAAATGACAACACATCCAAATGTTTTATCCCTCTGCAATTTACCAAAGATTTACCAAATACATTTTTTTATTTATTAAAAAAATGACAAGTCATACTTTTTATTCGTTTATAGTTAATATAGATTGAATGCTGTGGAATGTCCTTGAATCAAGTTAGTTTCTGTTCTCACTTACATTATAGCAGATATAAACAGTGCTTCCCTCACCAGATTCTCTGTTTTCTCTCTCTTGAAGTTAATAAGATGCAGCTTTTCAGATTGCAGAGAAAATCAGAACGAAAGCATAAAATCCTGTTTTTGCTCCTCTGAAAACTTAAAAGTCGCAATTTTAGCTGACTGTTACAAAGGACTAACACTGGAGACTCCTTCCATAAATGTCATCTCCTCACAGAAAGCTATTTTAAAATGTTTTAGTAGCGTGTCCACCGTACGAGTCCCTGTGAATGAGATGTTGCTATAGAAATGATAACATAGCAGAATGAGCAGGTTATTATAAATCGGCGGAGTTAATGTCAAAGCTGCTCTTATAGAAAACTAATCAACACCTTTCTGACCAATCAGAATCTAGATTGCAACAGCACTGTGGGATAATATTAGGCAAATTAGGATGTATGTGACCAAAATGTATTCGTAGTTAAGAGGAAAGTTATGAGTGGCTGTGTTTAATGGGTGAGAACAGAAACATATTTTATTGTAAAGTACAGAGAGAGAGAGAGAGAGAGAGAGAGAGAGAGAGAGAGAGCTTCCACAGGAGTCACAGTAAGCAATTTATACTTTTATTGAGTCATCACACATTGACATTTACTGCACATGTGAAATACTTTTACTGACCAAATGAACAATTTTGTGATGCATTAAAGAAAATGCTTCAACAAAAGAATTGACAGTTTTCCACTTAGCATCCAAGACATGTTTGTAGTCTGACATTTGCTGCTTTAGTTTAAGAGGCTGATGTAACTGATATAAGTAATATAAGTCAAGCGATGTTTCTGCTGATGGAAATGCATTGCTCGGAGAGGTCATAGGGGAATGGCCAGGCAGTTTCGAGTTGACAGGAAGGCTGTGGTAACTCAAATAAGCACTCTTTACAACCACGGTGAGCAGAAAAGCTTTCTCAGAACCCACAGGTGATGTTTTTCCTATTTTAAACTGTCCAGTTTGGGTGAGTTTGTGCCCACTGTCGCCTGTTCTTGGCTGACAGGATTGGAGGCTGGTCTTCTCCCGTTGCAGCCCAGTCGCCTCAAGGTTCGATGTGTTGTGCTTTCTGAGATTCTTTTCTGCTCACCACAGTTGTAAAGAGTAGTCATTTGAGTTATGGTAGCCTTCCTGTCAGCTTGTACTGAAAGTCTGGCCATTCTCCTCTGACCATTGACATCAAGGCACTTCCCTACACTGAACTTTTTTTTGTCTTTAACTCTAAAGACCGTTGTGTGTGAACTCCTGAAAGAATTCTGAAATACTCAAACTAGTGCCAACAACCATGCCACAGTCAGAGTCACTGAGATTTTCCCCCATTCTGATGTTTGATGGGAACATTAACTGAAACTCTCGACCTGTATCTACATGATTTTTTGCATTGCACTGCTGCTCCATGATTGGCTGATTGCATAATCACACGAATGGGCATGTGTACAGGTGGCCTGTGAGTGGTTATTCAGGCTGTAACCTGGGGTGATCTGTGCATCCTCTGTGTTTTTTTTCTCTCGTGCTACTTCGTTCCTTTCAAGCACAGCTGGTCTTGCACAATTTAATCCAATTATAAACCCCATCACACCCAATCATCCACAAACACACACACACACACACACACACACACACACACACACACACACACACACACACACAGAACTAAATGAATATCAAACAACATAAAAAATCCAGCAGTTGAGGATGAAAGGGCTAAGACACGGTTATGAAATTAAAATAAGAGGCTGTTGCTTTCATCTTAGGAAACCCTTTTGCCCCATACACCGAGGAACCGCAACAACCTCTGTACACACTCTGGATCACTCTGTGTGGCAGTTTAGATCATCAGACTTAGATCATTAAAGAATGTTAAATAATAAAAGAGGCAAATTTTTGTAATTGCTCTGTAACACGCTTGGTAATACGACTCGGATAGAAAGACACGCTCTGCCTTGTGCTCTGTGTGGACAGCAGATGTTCTATAATTTATAACGCTCAAACCGACTAGCCATAACCATCCTCCATTATACACTGCTGTTTAAAAGAGACTGTTTTCAAGATTATTAGGAAATCCAGTGTGTTAAATATTTTATTTATTTATTCTTCCCCTTTTCCCCAAGCAGCCATGACATTTTCCTAAGAATTTCTAACAGTTTTGCATGAGAGCCAGAAGGCTAATGCAATGTAATGCTAACATGTAAGTCTCGTAAGGCAAATATTTGCCGGAAACCGCACCCTGGTCTTCAGTGATGTCACACAGACGTCCTTATATATGTGTCATCTATACGCATACACTACATTTCACTGTGTAGCTGAATTCTGTAACGTTATAAATGCGGCCATCTTGATTAGACAAGGAGAATAATGGAATTTGGTGAGGAATTATAGACAACAACGATGGTGTGATAATTCAACCTGAAGCTGATTATTTTCCTATATTCCAAAGTGTTTTATTCCCTTTATACCAGAACAATTTGTCAATGGTTACAATTTTATATTGATTAAAGAATGACATGTTGTAAATTTTATCTGGTATATTTTCATGTTAGTTAAACAAGTTAGTTCCTGTTCTCACACACGTTATAGCAGCTATAAACAGTCGTTCCTTCACTAGCCTCTTTTCATTTTTTCTCTCTCTTGAAGTTAATAAGACAAAAAATTTTTTTTTTTGCTTGTCATGTTACCAAGAAAATGCAAGGTGTAAACTCCTCTCTCTTGAAGATGCTGGAAAACTTAGTTATAGCTATAAACACGCGGACACTGGAGACTCCTTTCATAAATGTTAAATAAATGCCTCTTTACAGAAAACCTCCATACAAATCCCAGTGGCTGAGCTGTTTCTATAAAAATAATAATGATAACGTATTTGATTTATTGCTGTCCTTCTGATCAGAATCAAGAATTAACGCACAATCTGAAGAAAAGAAACGATATTTTTCCCTGCAAGATAGACGCTTTATTACCCTTGCACAATAGCCTCGAACCATTTTGTGTAAAAGAGCGCTCCAATATTAGAAGCCCATGCAGTGTTCAAGCGGTCTGAATGAGAACATGTTTATCACACAGAAACACAAGTGATGGAGTTTTCCTCGTGAAAGAAAGCTGATAGCCGATTGAGCCCTTGAGGCTCTTCTTTCACATGCAGCAGTAAATCTCACACTGCTCTTATAGCAACGCCACCTTCCAGAATTGAAAGGATGAAAGCTAAAGTTAGACTCCTCCGTGCAAAATCGGCGTACCGAGGCGAGATCTATGGCGCACCTGAGATATATGACGACCATTATTCAGTCGTAAATGGAGGTGACAGAGAGGCCCTAAAATAAGGAGCTGGCCATAATTCACCCTGACTGTCTGTAACGCCCAGGAACACCACAGGGTGTTTTTTCTATACAATAAAAGCAGGCAGAATTAGGTTACAAGGCAAAAAGTCACACCTTTCAAGAGCCAGATCTGATAGATGACTGACTCAGTGGCCTTGGTTGTGGTAGAGTAATGAATATAAACAGATACAGCACTTGTTAGAGATGCAGCAAATGTACCCATAGCCTTGCATGTCCAGTAGAGTTCATATTTCATCAAAGCCATGTAAATTTTATATTCCCAGACAGTATGGGAGGAGAGAGAAGAGCGGATGGTGGATGCGGCAGGACTCCTGTTCCTGCTGAGCTGAGCCAGCTCTCTGTGGTCACACTGATACCAGCTCAGCAGGCACCGGAGGCCTCGGCCCTAAGAGCACTCTACCTCATTTTACCCTGCATTTCACACTTGTTTTACACGTATGTTCAGCATAGGGCTGCACGATTATGGTCAAAATGATAATCCCGATTATTTTGATCAATACTGAGATCTCGATTATTTATCACGACTATTCATTGATTTTAGGGACAACATATTTTTATTGCACTTTCACATTTAAATAAACAGACTGCTGCTTTCATCTCCATGTTGTGCTACATTGCTGCTAATATACAAATCTTTGCATCAAATTAGACTGGTCCTTAAAGTGCATCATCTCGTAGAAGCAAAATATAAATAAAATTGTACCCAAAATACAGGATAAGTAAAAATAAAAATGCCATCAACCAAATGAAAATATGAGATCAAATATAACAATATGCAACCAAATGAAAACAATTCAGATGTCTGTAGAAAAGGCAATAACAGTGTTTACAGGAGGAGAGACGCAGACAAATCACCCAATAGAGTGGTGCAGGGATGACGTCATTTTGTACCGGAACCCGGAAGTTAGCATCACACCGGTTCCCTCGACAAAAACCCAATAGCATTTTCACATAGGTTTTTGGATTATTGGAAAAAATAAGCTCTATGATCAACAAAAGTTTACAATACTAACACGTTCTGTCCATCAAGATTATTTTCACAACGGAACACAACTTTTATGAAGTTTGAAGCCTAAATACAATCGGCATAAATAAACAGCTAACCGTACGCTATAAACAAACTGCACCACGGTCGCTCAACTTCAACGCCACCATCACCAAGCTGCCAACAACTTTTCCAAACTTTATTTCAAACATTTTCCATAATACAGATGTCTCTGCGGATGAATCTTCATCCACTTTTTTTGGCGGGGAATTGTGCACAGCACACCTGAACCAGTTTCAGAGCTCTGCGGTAACAATTTCTTTACAATTACAAAACTACAAAAATTTAGGAGCACAGTCAAAAAATTTGGAGCACGGTTGAAGTTGAGGTTTTTTATTATTATTTTTTAGAGATGGTAACGTTAACATGCCACAATATAACACACAAGAAGGCATGAGAAAACTTGAGCTTGTCAATTATGACAGAATTTAGGAACATAGTGTGAGCCCTGACAAATTAATTTACCTTCTGATAAACTAAATTGAATCTTTTCAGTTAATTTTACAGACTGGATGCAAAATAACAACAACGGTTAATCTGTTCCACCTTGTAAATAAATACATTAAACATCAATGTTCAGTGTCTCAAGTCTGCTCCTCTTAAATATATTTAAAGCTACACTATTAGACATTTTCCACTGTCATGGTTCTGGACTGAAGTCAGTTCTCGAACCGCTCTGTGTATATTGTGTATATATATCTGAATAATCTCATACAGGATGTGATTCATTTATCCGCCAGATGCAAAGCGCTTTAGTTTAATGGTGTTCATTAGGGATGCTCTGATCAGGATGTTTACGACCGATAACGATCCAGATACCAATCTTTTTTTGTTTAAACTTTAATTAGGAGGTCTGTCATAAACAGTTAAATGTAAGCTCTCTGCTCATGATCACTGTTAATTGAGTTAAAATAATAGCAATGAGAAATACTGTTGATTAATTGATAAATAAACAAGCATAAAATATTTATTTTTACATATCTTAAAAACACTAAAGAGTCCTAATTAAAAGTAGACTAACACAAGCATGATCCATATTAGGAAAAAGACTAATAGCTTTCTAAGGAGATAGCGAACTGAACTTAATGTCAGACTGAACAGTTACTACTCTTGATTATGATTGTTGGGGAATTATTTAATAAAGAAGTTTGAATTAAACCCACCTTGTAGCGTTAACATTATTATTAATAATGTGTCTACACCAGTAGGTGAAAGTTCAGGTCATTTTGCGGGATCAATAAAAGATGGCGGTTTGTGGTATCGGGGAGTTGAGAGAAGCAGATGATGTACAGTGTTACTCGCCATCATAATGGCTTCTCTGCAGTATTTACACACTTGTTCAGTCGACTGATGAAAAGCAGTGTGAAAGTAACTGTTGCGTGGTGTAGATGCATTTTGGACTTCCTGTAGTTTTTATTACGATTGTATTATACAACAGGTCACTCGCACCGGTGCAAATAATTATTTATTCACAGTCGCACAAAGAACTTTTCAGTCGCAAACGCGAGTGAAATGGTGGCACTGTAGAGCCTGGAGTTTATCCGCAAAGTTTTTTTTCTGTTTGGCGTGATGATGTTTAATGTCCCCGACATCCTCTGTAGTGCCATTTAGCATCTTAGTGTTATGTTTTCCCCTTGTGCAAGCACTAGAAAGCGAAGCATAGCTGCCAGCTCGAGAGCTAAAATGGTAACACCTTTTCCGTGTTATGACGTCATCCCTGCGCCACTCTATGTGATTGGCTGAAAGTTTAGGAAGCGCTTGATTTGATCTGCAGCGGAGTTTTCTATGAGAGGACAAACTTTAAATGTCAATATCGCAGTCCATGTTCATTTAATGGTGGGCAGTCAAAATCGTAATCGCGATCGATATTTGATTAATTGTGCAGCCCTAGTTCAGCGTATACTGAAATGTACACAATTTATAAAGATCTACTTTCATAAAAATGTATTAATTGCTAAGATTCGGACGAGCGACTAACATGACTTAATATAGATACCTTTTAATGATTTGTGATTAGTTTATGGCTATAAATAAAGATCATTCAAAGTGGTTATATTTTGTTCGGTAGTGGAGTTTCTGCTTACCATTTCTGACTGAAGCTATGGACTCTGAACAGATCACATCAGTTGTGAACTTGAATCAGATAATAAACACATACTTAAATGCAGACTTAAGCACTTTTTACAATAGGTTTAAACCAGCCATGTCATCATTTCACTAATCAGACATGAGAGGCTGAATAAAATGATGAATCTATTAAAGTCTGATAAATCTCTTCCCTTTCTGAGCTAATGTCTCTAGCCCTATTGCTAGACTCTTTTCTGATGAGCTGCCTTAAGCTAAATAATTAACATAAATGCATGTCATTGGATAAACTACAAAAGAGGAGTTGCTGAACTACAGACAGGTTTTTTTTCTTCATATGTTGCACAGTATTTTGTGCTAAAGTACTCAGTTTGGTCGGCAGAAATACTTTACTGCATCTGCATCCGGACTGTGTTCCACCAGGTAATCAAACTCATTGTGAGTGAATGTATTCATAGGCTAATCCAAAGTCAAACTTCCTGCTAGATTTACAAAATTTTCGCTGATTTTCAGTGTACTTACATGCACTCGCTGATAAACGTGAATTGACCATAAATTGCTAAATGCATTCACAGGCAAAGCTCATAGAGAGCTGAAAATGACAAAATGATGACAAAAGCATGGCTAAATCTTCCAGTAATGCACATTGCAGCACGTCAGCTCCCGCAGACACACACGACCGCTTCTGCCTTTTATAGGGTGCCATTACTTTTATTCTAACTGAATATCTAGTTCTACTTGTCTTATTTTTGCTTTCTTTCAGGTTATTAATATGAAGTCACTGAATTAATATGAATTGACACTAAATCGGTGTGTAATTGAAATAAATACGTGATTTAACCCATCGAGGTTCACGTTAGTGAGTCTTCTTAAATGTAAATTTGCACAAACTCGGAAGAGACAAAGTTTTTCCAACTAACTGGATTTTCGCGAACACCACATTTCTTGAGTAAACACTCCTGCGATTGATTCCCAAAATAAAATTCAAACACATCTATATTGACAGCCTCGAAGCTCCAGTGCAAAACTAAAGAAGCAAAATGTTTGGAGCAGACTCCAAAAATGTCTTGGCTGACTGACTGCATTTCGTATCAGAGGGAAACTGCCATTTAAATTTCCTTTCTGCTTCTTTAATCACATTAAGAGGAGAGGTATCATTATTATACACAATAACAGCTATGCACGAATTGTACCATTGAGCGATAAAGTGTGTTGGACATGTCTGAGTATCTGAAATGTGAACTTCCCAATTTGACATTAATCTCCACTCTAATAGCAGTTTGACCTACTGCAGATATGAGGGCAGGATTGAGATGTAAATCAACTCTATTATTTCGAGCCAAAATGGCTTTTGAGGGAGCATTAACTAAAAAACCGCAGAACCGTAACTGGTTTGGCATTTAGAACAAATACTTTTATGCCTACCTGGCAGGCCAAACCAGTCCTTTCTTTCATTATCCCGTCTGTTAGGCTCTGTTAGGCATCACCACAGTGACTGGTAGAAATCCGGGAGAGCTTTGCAACATCCTGTTAGCTTTCTCACTGCAGACGCTGAACTTAGCCACTGTGAACAGTATATGTAATGGATCAGTGCTCACCAATTAGCTAAGCTCTGCGCCTCGAGCAAGTGACGAGAAAAAGCAGTTGATCATAGTATGATTCATAAAAACCTTAAGAAGTGAGCTCTAGCTGACCATCAAAAGTGAAGGTGGCTTGCTAGACTAGCTTGCTAGCATGCAAGAGAAAAGGAGTTTTCGTTTATACCTGCGAAAGTGTGAGATTTCAAAAGACATGATTGCAAATACAATGACATAACACCTTTTCATTTAGAGGCACCGCCACAACATGCAAAAACTTGCGCAGCATCAAATGAGCTAATGTCAGCAATTTGTCTAAGTTATGTTGGAGTTGTGTATATATATATATATATATATATATATATATATATATATATATATATATATATATATATATATATACACACACGGCAACATGACTCCAACATGACTTCTACAGCTAGAAGATAAATTGATCTCAGCTGTAAAGGTCACCGGCGGGTTTTTACGGCAGATGCTGAGCACTACGTGAGCCGTGCAGGAGTGGAAATCCCTGGCAATGTGATTTTTTTACTTCTGTTTGTCTACCAAATCACGGTGCCAGGAACCCTCTCCATCACAGCATGGCCGCCATCACAGTGCTTCCACCAGCTGCACACCACACGCTCCTCAGAGCCTCAAATTGCCCTGTGGGGAGAGAAAGAAGAGTTTAAATATCCACTGAATCCAAAACTTGTATGGCCAAGAGAAGATTGGATTCATGGGCTTATAGGTTTAATATTGTTAACAAATGAAAAACTATAACCACACAAAGGAATTAAACACACTGGGTCATGCTGTTACAGGAAAATGATCAACAACAGGATGGTGTGATGAAGTGGAGTTACTGGTAACACCCCAGAGTTGGTTATTTTCCTATAACAGCATGTCCTGAAATGATTTATTCCTCTTATACCACAGCTATTTCCCACTGATGACATTTTACATTAAATTACAAAATGCCATCATCATTTTTATCTATTTATAGTTTCATTTAATGCTGTGTATACATTTAACTGATGTCCATATAATGAGTTAGTTCCTGTTCTTACTTACATTAGCGCAGCTATACATTTACAGCCCTTTATCAGCCTCCACCTTTTTTTAAGTTAATAAGACATAAAAACGCAGCTTGTCATGGTACCGAGAAGCCGCAAAAAGTGCAAACTCATCTGTCCTGAAGATGTCGGAAAACTTAACGTCACCGCTTTACCTCTGACAGTTACAAAACACTGACACTGGAGACTCCTTCCATAAATGTTTAATAAATATCTCCTTACAGAAAACTTCACCATATCTATGGTTTTACAGTGTGATCCATTTACATTCACTGTACAACTCCATGTGAATATCATTTCTATAGCAACGTACTAGAGCAAGAAAATTTACTGCTGCATGATAGTAGGCAGTTAAATAAGAGCTCATTTTGATCTATTTTAATAAACCAGCACATTGCTTATGCACATGACATAACATAACAATATTATACAACAGTTAGATCTGGTCCCTTAATTTGATTGGGCAAGCAGCATTCCAAGAGTGCTGATATTTAGTATAACTGTTTCTATCACTTGTCTGTGTTCACTACATAAAATTCCAATTCTAGCAATTGTCTGTTGCACTGAAACTGTTATTACACTTACTACGGACTGCCAGTCTGTCTGTGTGTTGGCATGGCAACATGCAATGCTATATCCAGATGTATTTCCATTCATGGAGCAAAATAAACAAAATATTTGGCCATATTGTGTCTGAAATGTCAGTTACTCGATATGAATTTCTTGTTTATAGAACTGATCTATGAAATCAATATCACAGTCACAATCTCGCTGTTGTACTGAATATAAGCACAGCAGAATACAGCACTCCTGCTTGTTTGATATTGCTTAAATAAGCTTTATTTAAATACCAATTTGAGTAAAAAAATGCTAAGATGAAATGAAATATCCAGGAATACCCAAATATGTATAATTTAAGCTTCCTCTTTAAAGACTAGGCACAGCAACAGCACTGTAACTTCCAATCTGCCCTCTCAACTAAAATGATTAACATTAAAAAAACGTAAAGAAAATATATAAAAATCAAATGGATACATTTGAATATTTCTAAATAAAACTGATAGAAACGACCAATAAACTTCTATGACAGTTTAGCTTCTCCCATCATTATCTTAACTAATCTTGACTATCTTAACTAAAAATCCATAAATCATCTCAGAAAAATGACAGACATGAACTTTGACGGACCTAAAGCTGGAATGCAATTATGCGTGCCTCAATATGAATTTTCATACTTTCTTAACACATATGAAGTGGATGTAAAAAAAAAAAAAAAAAAAGGGTGGGGATTAAACAGTAGATGTACAACATGTAGACACTAAGGCTGAGTGATATGGCAAAATATCATGTCACTATTCTCAAAGATGTACAATATCTCAGTATATACAGTAGAGCGGTATATACAGTATATTAATAAGATAATTTTTAATAAACCTATATGAATATTTTATACATATACATATTTTAATAATATGTTTAATTTTTTTTTATGAAAAAAACTAATTAAAAATATATCTAAAGCATATCACAATATCTCAGATAAGTGTATTATGGCATAATTGATCATGAAATCGACATTATATTTTCATATCACTCAGCTTTAGCAGACACACATGTTTTTTCGTCCTGTTTGAAAAAGACTCCGACAGTTTGCGGTGTGAACAGGTACCAAACAAATATGTTCCCGGATTTTTATTATAGATCCTGATGATGCTAAACGTTTCTCCACCATTCCTACTCCTCTGAAGTTTAAATTTATCAATAATGCAAATGTGTCATTTTCGTTCCCCAGCCATTCCATCACTACACATTACATGCGTATCTGAATGATTAGACAGATGTAAGAAGATAGAAAAGGAATACGCAACATTTCAAAACCAGTGACGAGTGAATAATGTTCTGTGTTATTATTACCATCCTCCACTGGAACATTCCTGCACCACCCTCACACTGGTCTCCATAATGGCTCGATTATGACGTGCCGTCTGCTGAACTGTCTGATTCTCTCTGATAACTCCCCAAGAGCATGACTTATTACTACACCTTTTCCATCTCTTAGGTTTCCATACACACCACACACTGTACATATCCTGTCATGTGAAAAGCGTAGACCGCTTCTTCACAAGTGCATTATCAAATTATTATAAAGTTATACAAATTATAGTTCAGATTTTTTAAAAATAATGAATTATTATACTTATATTATGACACTGTAAGAGTAGTAATTTATAAATATGTTTTTATTTTAAAAAACATTTTGAGAAATAGGCAGACAAATCCAAATCGTGAAACACAGGCATGGTCAAAAACAGGCAAAAGGTCAGGCGATCGGCAAACGGGCATAAACTAGACTAAACAAGAATCAAACGGCGAGGTCGAAAACAAGTTTATAATCATCTTTAATTTTGATGGGGGGCGGGGGTGTAAATTTAAAAAATGTTCCTCAGTCGTGCCCCTGCAGGCCGGCATTTTTTTCACATTATACTACAATTTAAGAGACCATAAAATACTGACAGAAATAGCAAGATACCATAGACAATAGAAGCTAAATAATTTCTAATACAATAAATACATCAATACAAATCCTAAATACAGTCTGACAGCATCTAATAGGCATCGAATGAATATTTATACTGTTCATGATTATAGAAGATTTAAAGCTAGTTTGCGAGTGGAGGAATGCATCAAAGTTAGCCACTATGCATTCATTATCCCTTACTGTGTTAAAAAACGCATTCTGGTTCAAATAAACAAATAAAATGAAGAGTGGGTAAGTGAGTAAGGGGAAGATCAGAGCACTGGGCGAATAAACAGCGAATTCTCTGAGGAGCTGAGCTCCACTGGACCATCATGAAGTAAAAGGTCACAAGAGACGAGCTGGGGATGGATGAGAAAATACTCCAGTCTCATGGCTTAACATATGAGATCAGCGTAGGCAAAGTGATCTGTGTTCGAAATGTCAGCTCTCACTCCTACACATGTCCCTACAGCACAGCATTAAAATGTTACAGCCTCTGTCCTGAGTGGCGGTCAGAGTGAGCTGGAAGGGGTGTGGGTTCCTCCTGCTGAGATGATGCTTGGCTAAAGGACGAGCTTCAAGTGATGTATGAACGATACATTCAAAGCAGTTTAATATGACAAGTTCATATTAAACATTCAAAGCAGTTTACAATTTAATATGACAAGTTTTAGATCTTTCCTGGCACAATACACAGTCTTAACAGCACATCCTGCAGAGTTTTATTCCTCTTATACCCCAGCAATTCAATCTTGGATTAATTAAAGAACATGCTATATGTTTCAACCTTTAATAGTTACATGTACTGCTGTGAAAACAAGTTAGTTCCTGTTCTCCCTCATGTTATATCTGCTATAAACAATCTTTCCCTCACCAGTGTCTTTTTTCACTCTTATGAAGTTAATAAAACAAAATAGCTGCAAATCCCAGGTTTATATATAATCGATGTCTAATTAATGGGCTTGTTTTAATATGTTATCTTTTCTATAGTAACAGCTCAATCACAAGGTCTTGTAGAGCAGATGCTCCACAGAAACGGATAAAAAAAATGTGTGTAATTGTAATACAACCTCATAGTCCCTTCATGTTCACTGTCAAAATGTCCACAAGCAGTGTCTGACACGTTTCTTTGGAAGACGTGATCAAATCAGACAATATACTGAATGAATGAAACTAGATAAGAGAATGTAAAGAACACTTGGCGCCTTGTCTGAGTGTGTAAAAGCTGTAAATGGATTGCTCATGACCACCATGTTCTCTTTCTGTGCATGTGTGAGCTTGAATTAACAGCACACAGCAAAGCTTTGGTGTCGACTTGTTTACTGCCTGGTCATAAAAGTAAAACTGTGCCGGTCTGGCCTGTTAAAGAGTACTTCTTAATGTGTGCTGCTTGTGTGTGTTAGATTATAATTTACCTGTGAATTACACTGTTTTTGAGATTCTACACTGTTCAATATTAGCTACATTCTAAGCAAACACAACCCGTCTTTATTAAAACATTAGAAGCAAACAAGACTCAGCAAGTTAGACTTGTTCAGTCAGTGTGTGGGAATGATGTTCTGTTTGTTAAATCGATTAATCACAGATTACGGACACGGTGCTAACATGAATGTTATCTAGCATGCTCACAGCAGACTTGAATGCATGAGAAATCTTTATTAAGATGTTAAAATTGGATGGATTTATAAAATATCTTACTACTACTATTAATAATGCCTCATCAGTGCTTATTCTGTACATCAAAGCTAGCTTGCAAGCCCTCCTGCTAGTCCATCCTGCTTACTTGATAAATAAAACCTATAGCTTCTTCACACTGAGCAAATTTATTTTTGAATGACATTAGCTCAAATACATAGAGCATTTTATAACAGAATTAACTAGCCAAGTAACTGTTTATCCCCAAACAACGCTGACTAGCTAACACTGCTAGTCATTTTAGATGCGATCGCGATCGCTGAGTCATGCTGCCGTTATGTGCTATCAGATTTAAAGTTAATATCATTTCCTAATGTAAAAAGTCTTTCAAATCACAATTTCAAATAGGGGCTTCAACAACAATTCTAAACAACTTTATAGTGGCCTCTTTCGTCATGGCTGAGTAAGATGGTTTCAGTGGCCAAAGGTTTATTTTCAACTTTATTTTTCTGAATGCAGATTACTTTAACTCCCTTTATTACTTTTAATCTTTTAATCTGATGATTGTTTTCCCCCAATGCCCCCTGCATTGTGCCCCAAGTACCCGGGGATAGGCTCCAGGCTCACTGGGACCCTGTGTAGGATATGTGGTATAGAAAATGGATGGATGGATGAATTGTTTTCCCCAAAGGAAAATGTTGGGAAGATATTAAAATAGATCAGGGTATCTAACTAGCTAATTGGATGCAGCTGTGCAAGGTAGATTCAGTATTAATCCATGAATCTAGGGATAATTTACCAAAACAAAATAAATGTACACAATTGTTGCCCTTACTGAAAACGTAGCTGACAGAATATCCATTTTCATATAAAAACTACATCAATTGCTTAATGTAATACATAACATTGAATAAAGGTCATTGGGCCAGACACCTTTGACAACTGAAATCATCTTTTTTCCCCTGTAGATCCCACATCCTAAAGTGTAAAGGAGGAATTGTGCCTGAAAGCTGAATGTTATGTGGGTAATATATTTACAGTTTTAACTTAAAGGAGAATGGCACCATGAAACATTATATATTTCATCTTCAGTAAGTGATTTATCTTGGTCAGGGTTGTGGTGGATCCGCAGCTTATCCAATGAAACACTGGGCACAAGGTGAGAGAATTGAATCAGACGGGGCACCAGTCCATCGGGCACCATGCACACACATTCACACCTAGTGGTAATTTAGTCTACTTACAGTACCTACCTACCTACCTAAATGTTTTTGGGAGATGGGAGGAAACCAGAGAACACAGTGGAAACCCACATGAACATGGGGAGAATATGCGAAAACACCCACAGACAGTAACCCAAACTCAGTATCGAACTGGGGATTCAGTAGCTGTGAAGCAGAAAAGATTCCTGTTGTGCCACTGTACCGTGTGTATTTAGGTAGAATATTTGTATAAGTGAGATAAGATAAAGTGGTTAATGAAGATGAATGAATGATGTCCTTGATAGTGATGTTAGCCTAGAAACTAGAAAAGCAAACATCAGTAAGCTTGGCTTACCCAGCTAATGTTTGAGGTAGGAAGGAATTTGGTAGATTATTGTTATTTTTCCCCCCAAACATAGATATGAGATATGAGCGGATATGAGATGAGTGGATATATGATCAGGGATTAAAGGGAACTCTCTCCTGCCTATTGAGTAATATAACACCACATCTTCATCCACCATTTTTTTCCTATATACACTGTACAATTTGAAAGACATCAAGACAACTGCTTCAGGGTAACAATTACACATCAATCATTTTTTTTATCCACAAAAAAAACCCAATTAAAATCTATCCTTATAGCTGAGAGAGAGAGAGAGAGAGAGAGAGAGAGAGAGAGAGAGAGAGAGAGAGAGAGATTAGCTTACCGTAGAGTTGATATTAAAATATTTGGCGACCAAACAGCAGCGCGCGCGCTCAGAACCAACTCCGCGCGCTTCCTGATAAACGATAACGTGAACAACGATTAGATTCTCAAGACATTCTGTTTCTTTTTCATGTATTATTTTTTAATGATTCCGTCAACGAAAACAACAACAAAAAAAGCAGCAGCGTGAAGTCAGCGTGTCGTAAAAGTTTGAAGGTGAAGTTCACGCGCAGCAAACAAGCAAAACACGCGGCCACCGCTACCCTACTGCACGCGCGAGAGAGTGAGTGCGTGTGAGAGAGAGAGCTCCGACTGATTCATAAACGGATTTCAGGTCTATTGGGACTCTCTCTCTCTCTCTCTCTCTCTCTCTCTCTCTCTCTCTCTCTCTCATTATGGGTGTGGTGCTTTTCTTCACATGCTGTTATAGCATGGTAATATAACATGACTAATTTAAAACACAATATGTACAATACCATGCATGTGCATCTTGCTCCATATGCATCCTCCTACTCACTACAATCACATTAACCCGAGAAAAACAGCAGTCTCTCTCTCTCTCTCTCTCTCTCTCTCTCTCTCTCTCTCTCTCTCCCCATCAGTAGGCCAACAAACTATTTACACTATTTCTGTATTCTCACTGTTTTAAGGAAACATCACAGAAATGGTGTCTGAAGCATGCCTTTTTAGGTTTGTTAAATGAAACTATCCATCAATAAAAATTCATAGCTGCCAGTGTAGCATAACTCAAGCTGCATGCTAAATGCTAAATCAACACACAGTTGCTTCATTTGGTTAAGTAACGCTTTTGGTGTAAGATGCTATGCTTTTGGTGCAAAATGGGCTTTACACCCATGAAATCTGTGAGCTCAAACATTTGGTAGCACTTATTTATGTGATCTACGGTGGATGTAACAATGGAGATGAGATGCATGCTTTCAACTACATGTCCTAATCTTTGATACGTTGCAGTGCAATGCACAAGCCCAGCCCTCTCATTAGACGCGATGAGAGTAAGAATTTTGGTCCCTTAAAATGGGGTCAGTGGTTAAAATGTTTCAGAAACCCTGACCTCTTTATACTAACATGAGGATAATTGTGATGTAGATTATAGTGCACTTTTGGATAAGGGTGTCTACTAGTGCCTTAGTCTAACATCAAGTATGCTGGGCCAGTGTGTTGCATAAATATTCACCCCCTTGAACTGTTCCACATTTTATAGTGTTACAGTCTAAAACCTAAATGGTCTTAACTGGTATTTTATGTCAGGAATCTACACAAAACAGCCCATAATGTTATAATATGTAATATTATATATAAATAATGTTATTTATATAATACATAAATTTATTATATATATGTGATATTTATATAATATATAAATAACAACTTAAAACAAAGGCAACCTGAGTAAACAACACAATACAGTTTTGTTTTGTTAGCAGAAATACCTGCAACCAGTCTTTCACAGCACTGTGGTGAAATTTTGGCGCACTCTTCCTTGCAGAACTGCTTTAGTTCAGTCACATTGGAGGGTTTTTGAGTATGAACTGCCCATTTAAGGTCCTGCCACAACATGTCAATTGGTTCAAGTTAGGACTTTGACTAGGCCACTCAAAAACTTCAATTGAGCTTTTTTGAGTCATTCAGAAGTGGACATACTCCTATGCTTTGGATCATTGTCTTGCTGCATAATTCACTTGTGCTTGAGACCATACATTCTCCTTTTGAATTTTCTGGTAGATTGAGAGGCCTGTAGTTACTTTGATGTTGTCCTTGGCTCTTTTGTGACTTGCTGGATGAGTAGTTGCTGTGCTCTTGGTGGAATTGTAGAAGGTTGGCCACATCTGGGAAGGTTCACTACTGTGCCGAGTTTTTCTATTTGGAGATAATGGCACTCACTGTGGTTCTTTGGAGTCCCAGAGCCTTTGAAATAGCTTTGTAACCCTTCCCAGACTGAAGTATTTCAATCACCTTCTTCCTCATCATTCCTGGAACTTCTTTCAATTTTGGCATAGTGTGTTATTGGGTAAGACCTTTCAACCAACGTCATGCTGTTGAAAAAGTTCTATTTAAGTGTTGATTTGATTGAACAGGGTTTGCAATAATCAGGCCTGGTTGTGTCTAGTCCAGCTGAACCCTATTATGAGTGCAGTTTCATAGATTTAGGGGATTAGTAACCGGGGGGGCAATACATTTTCACACAGACTTGGTTGGTATTGGATAACCTTTTTGCTTCAATAAATAACATTATAATTGAAAACTGTATTTTGTGTTTATTCAGGTTGCCTTTGTTTTTTCTTAGATTTTGTTTTAAGTTATAAACAAAAACAGAAGAAACTTTTTCACAGCACTGTATTGTCAGTAGCAGGGTTTATGGCTGTGAGTTTATTGCTCTATTTTGTCTCCTAGCAGAATCAGAGATTAGCTCTTTATTTATTTATTTATTTATTTATTAAAAAAATATATCAATTCAATCACGGTCCACAAGGTCATTTTTCATTTAGTACTAATTCTAAATACATTTGGTGGGCCAGATCAGAAAGTTTATATAAAAACTGCTAAAGAAAGAAGTAAACTTTAGACATCAAATAAACTACAGTCTGGGAAATGGTGATAACATGTAAGCTGTACAATGTTTCCTTTTATGTAAAGGCAGAAAAAAATATGTAAAACTGAGCACATACTACATTAGCAATTGCAAATCAGTACATTTGACTAAGTCTGGATTTTGCTATCTTTGCTGAAAGTTGACAGTGAAGATGTGTCTCCTCCCTATAGTTATTAATCCCTAATTATTTAATAATAATATCAACTGAACTGTAAAGTTCAGAGAATTTAACCAGAGTGTTTTTTTTTTTTTTAATGAATGGGATCTTGTCTGTTCCTCAGCAGAAATGTGAAGATGTTTTATGAATTCTCTTAGTGTTCTTGTTTCCCTAGTGCAAGTTGCTGATCATTTTTCCATCCCAGGTGCCAGTCTCTTTCAGTATGGACTGTGGTTGTTGGGATGCCATGTCTGTTGCTCGGAAAAATGCCTACCATCCAAACACACACTCATAACTATGTGCGCGCGCACACACACACACACACACACACACACACACACACGCACACACACACCATGCTGTGCCCACTGGAGGCCTGTGTGCTATGTGGCCGATACCCAGGCTTGCTGCCCACGCCTAGCGCCAATCAGACTCACTCTGTTCACAGACCCAGCTTAGCAGCCCAAAAAGGTCTGTTTTTCCTCTAATTTAACAGGATAACAGACTGTGTCATGATTCAGAGACAGGATCTGATGTAAGTGAAAATATTTTTGATGAGTTATGGTTTGGCCCTTATGGATATCACTGCCCTTTTGTACAGAAGGAAATACTGGAGGAAAATAACAAAGCAACAAAAATAATACAGTCCAAATGTTTTTGTGTCTCATTACATTAAAGTCTTTTAAATGCCTGGAGTTTGAACCCTCATGTATTTGCTAAAGGCTTACTGTAATATATTTGACTGGTTCCTTTTAAAAAAGAAGACTTTAACATGTTGGAAAACTTACTGACTGTTACAAAGTACTGACACTGAAGACTCCTTCAATAAATGTTGAATAAACATCTCTTTACAGAAAACCATGATTACAAAAAGTACAAGTCCCAGTGAATGAGCCATTGCTAAAGAAATGATAATATATTAGAACAAGAGCATTAATATATATATATATATATATATATATATATATATATATATATATATATATATATAATAAAAACTATTAACATGTAATTTACAGTTGAACTGCTGTCAGAGCTGCTGTTATAGAAAATTTATTAAGACCTTCTGAGAAATCCAAATTGAGATTTCAACAGCACTGTGGTAAAATGGAATTTAATATTGGAAGGTATAGTGAAATATTCATAAACATTCTGTATTTTCACATCTTGAGCACTTGGCTCAGATCGCAGATGGAGTTCCACATCTGGCTGCCACTCTTCCTCACTACATCAAAGACTGAATGACACAGAGCACACAGACAGCGTGTTAACACCACTCATTCCAAATGAACAAAGTCCAAGAACAAATCAGCCCGGATCACTCCAGGGTTCAAAACCTCCAGATAACCCCAGATGAATCCGGATGAAACAGATCAGCCCAAATCAGCTCTGATCACTGCAGGCTTTAAAAAGCTCTGAGCATTCTAAATCACACCAGGAATCCCAGAACACTTCAGATCATCCCCAAGCTTTCTAATCCACAGCAGCTCAGATCACCCACCTCAAATCTCTCCATGTCCGCCTAATCAGTAGACACTCAGATCACTCTTGATTACCTCAAATCAAACATAAGGTCACCCCACAGATCCCAAGCCTGCAACACTTCAAAGTAGTCTCAAACCTGTGAAACGTTAGATCACAAAAACTGATCAGAGTTTATGGAATTGTAGAACACCCTAAAGCAGGGGTCGTCAACTGGGGGACTGCGGTCCAGATGCAGACCCAGAATTGTGTTTCACAGAGCACTTTAAAAATATTGTAGCCTCCATTGTACTTTATCCAATCACATGCATTTATGTAAATTATTTAGCTGAAGGCAGCTCATCAGATCAGGGAAAGCTAGAGAGGTCCAGGGTTGCCAGGGTCATGGTTTATTCACCAAATTGGGTTGGCTTTGGAACAATGTTTCAGCTGGAAAAAGATTTTGTTTTAAAGCACATAAATGAAATTAAATCTAATCATTTGCTGCAAGCACAGGCTATGGAAGACAAAAGTAAAGTGAAATGCAGACAGCATCTACGGAGTAGATCCACTTCTGGATATACTGCAGAGCTTGAAAAGCTGCAAAGCGTGATGGAAATCAGGATTATGGGGTGGATAACTGCTATATCAGATGTTGATAAAAAGGTGCATTTCAGATACTGTGATGCACACTATGGTGACAAAATCTCTCTAGCAATGACTGAAAAAAAAGAAGAAACATGTTTCCCTTTCCTATTAGCTGAACTTTCTGGGCTTTTTGAGATTTAGTTGGAAATTTAGAAGGAAATTTTTACTGAGACCTGGCAACGTTGGAGAGTTTTTAATGAAGTTTTTTAATGAAAAACAGAATATTTAAAGACAAATAGACAGAGATGTCTGCTACAAGTTGAAAACAGATGTATCAGAGTAGAGGTATGGCTCGGGACAAAAAGTCTCAGGAGTGGGTGGTTTTTACTTTAATACAGGCAGCCAGATATGAGGTTTGTGGGACAAGGAAACCACATATTATCCCAGTCTCTGAAACCCCAGATCACTCAAAATGATTCTAAATCACCCTAGCTCACGGAGATCCAGGCTGTAGATGCTCAGGAACTCCCTGATGTGAGCTGTGTTAGTGCACCTTGTTGCTTTTGGCTGGTGAGTCTGATTGCTCTCTCTTGAGTTTGAGTTCACCTCCAGCCTGCCAGCACATCGGTGGGGCTTGACGTAAGGCAATTCATCACCACTTTCTGAGACACCACGTTATTGGCTCAGGTCATTTATCATGGGCAGCACCAGAGGGTAAAGCTGGGGACAAATAGAACATACCATATGCAGAAATATGTATATAAACATATATATCTGACTGAATGATTCTCAGAAGAATGTAGAGAAAACACTGTTTTCCCTGAAAACAGGAATTAAGGAATCAGTGTTGTGCGGTTACAGCAAAATAATAAATGGCATAGTGGTGTGATGAACAGAGTTACTGTTACCACACCGTAGCTGATTATTTTCCTATAAATAGCAGATAAGTATTTTAATCCTCTTATATCACAGCAATTGGTCAGTGATTATTATTTGAATGCCATGTTGTTGTTGTTTTTTTTAAATACATTTATAGTTATGTTTAATGTTGTTTAAGTCTACAAAACAAGTTAGTTCCTGTTCGCACTTATGTTCTTATCCAAATCAGAATCCAGAAATCAACAGTGATGCACAATGAAACAAACATTGGTACCACAAGCATGCATGGAAACAAGGAGTTGAGTCAATGCGGTCTGCTTCTCCATCGGTGGCTGTATGTTTGTGTCATTTCCTGTTTACACAGATTTCAGTTTAACAGGTTTAAGTCTGGATCCCTATTGCTGGAATCATCCCTGCATAAATACTTCCTCCATTTGTCAGACCTACAGTACATCGGGCCCAGTCTAAGGAGATAAGCCTGATGTTGCTGTAGGGCCAATAAGGAGAGAGTGTCTCAGTAGTGTACAAAATAAATCTCTGGATTCACTGACTTAGGGTTAATAGCTCAGAGTGGATGTCTCTCACTGTGTTGAAACACTGCATTGTCGAGCTACACATAATACTCCTGAGATGACAGTAATCCTGACCCTTTCTGCTCTCCGGACCTGCCTGATCCATCCTGATACCCTACTTCTGCTGCTGAGGACGGCCCCAAGCGGTGCAGCCTGGAGATTGCTGAGGATGGCGCCATTTGAAGTACCCTGAGAATGGTTTTGTACCTCAATTTCACATGGACTATTTTGCTGTGGTTACTGGGATATGATTGCCACTATGGCCTTAGGACTGCAATTACCACATACAGTTTTGCACTCAAGTCTCCTTTAGTGAACAGTGGACTAGTTCAACAAACCAGACTTCACATAAAAGCCATAATGAACTTCGCTTTACTCTCAAACTATCCAGTGTTACCCAGATGAGGACGGGTTCCCTTCTGAGTCTGGTTCCTCTCAAGGTTTCTTCCTCATACCATCTTAGGGAGGTTTTCCTCACCACCGTCAGCACCGGCCTGCTCAATAAGGATAAATTAACACATTTAAAATCTGTATCCTGTGTTTGTTTCTGTAAAGCTGCTTTGAGACAATGTCCATTATAAAAAAGCACTATACAAATAAAATTGAATTGAATTGTGTTGAAATGCCTTTCTCATTTTATTTGCAGTAACATTATAGATAAGAATGAAGAAATGTTCTGACCCAGAATTCAAAGTGCAGTGCTTTATCCAAACCAACTTTATACATTTACAGATCATTTTATTAGGGACACACATTCCTACTCATGCATGTTTTTATCTAAAAAAGCAAATTATGTTGCGGCAACACAATGCATAAATCATGCAGATATACTGTAGGTCAAGAGCTTCAGTTAATGTTCACATCTGACATCAGAATTAGGGAAAATGATTTTATGGCATGGCAAGTTCCTGATTTAAATTTTTTTAAGAAATTAAATTGTACTGGTGATACAGAATGATAAGTAAGTGTACATGGGCGTATGAGTTTATTTCTGAGTGCAGCAGAAATAAATGTAGTAAAAAAATTTTTTTAAAAAAGCCATTCGAGTGTTTATTGTGATTCTGCAGACTCAAGGAGAAAAGTGTCACTGCTGAGTATCAACCTCCCTCTTGGTCCACCAAATAACATTTCCATCATGTCCTAACACACTCAACAGGCCTTAATAATGAGCTTATTGCCATGATTCCAAGAATTCTATGAAAGCCATCACAAGCCTGAATGTAAAATAGGACAATTCATTATTTGGGGACAAATCGAACTTGTAAGGCAGGAGTTAAACAGCGACAGTGGAACGGTCTGACCTGATATAAACTCTTTCAAGATACAAGATACAAGACTCAGGCAGATTACACAAGACTCAGGCAGATCTCCAGAGCATGGAAAGCTGCAGCCGATTATCTTCTTCACTGTTCACTGGAGATTTAACAACACAGCAGAGCAAAACCAGACAATGGCGGAAATTAGAGAGTTGTTTTTCATTAAGGAGCATTCACAGACTCGCACTGCACGTTTCTTTGAGAATCACAATGCTCTCATTCAATCACACTTCTATTGCACTACCATCACTTACCAAAGCTTGATGAAAAAGTTAGTGAAAATGACATAAAATTCCACAGACTTACAATTTTTTATTTATTAAAGAACGACACGTCATACGTTTGATCTTTTTATAGTACATTATATGTACTATAAGTATTTTTATACTAAGTATTACTATAAGTCTATACTAGCTAATAAGTATAAACTAAGTTTATACTATAGGCTAAGTATAAAAATACACATTTAATGTTGTGTTATTCCCTCACCAGCATCTTTCTCCCGCTCTAAAATAAATGTATAAAAATAAATGTCGCCTTACAGAAAACTTATATCAGTGATTACACACATTCTAAAAAATCTATTTATGAGGTGCATCCGCCGTACAAGTTCCTGTGAATGAACTGTTACTATAGAAACGATAACATAGTAGAACGTGCACTGTTATAGAAAATTAATCGACACTTTCAAAGCAATCAGAATCCAGACTTCATACACTCTATGGTATAAGCAGTTTTAATAGCTGTCTCCTAATGACTAATGCCTCGCTCTAATCATCTCTAATGTTTTTGATAATAAAAACAGACTTTAAGTTCTTCAACAACACATGATACACTCACCATTCAAGTGACTGTGAGAAGACGGTTGCATACTGTATGATAACTAAAGACTGTCTGAGTTAGCTGCTTAGCATGTTGCTGTTAAGTCAAAAAGGCATGATTATGGTCAAAACATGACAAAACAGTCAGGAATGTCAACATATACCTCAAAAATTTCTACGAAAAGACTTTGTATGGCTAAAATTAAATTGTAATTACACTTAGCATCAACCACCAATGCAAATTCCAACAAGAATACAAAAGTGTGCTTTGTGTAATGAACCACCCTCATATTATTTGAGAACACTAATTTGAAAAAAATTGTACTGATTTCGAAACAACAGGTCTTGGCTGTGGATAATGAGTGTAATGAGCAGGAGCCTAATGCTGACCTTAAGCGGCCCTCGAGGGAGATTCACTTTAACGAGTCAGTCACCCAGAGCATACTTCCTACTCCTGCTGATGTGAATGAGCTCTTTCTTTTCGCCAGTCAGTCACACACTTCGCTGTGGGAGTTTAATTACTTTCAATCCTTTGCCTTTTCACCGAGCTCACTGTCTGCCAAGCCTACGCTGCATATTTCAGACCTGCTGCAATTTGTTTGTGTTTATCGTCATCTGAGTCTCTTGCCCTGTGCTCTCTGTGCGTGCGAACAAGTTTGGGTTTTTATGGCATGATGTTCTGTCAGTCCTTTGACGCACAAAGCTTGGAAGTACACAAATTATCCTGGAAGCAAACACAAAAATTTAAATGTTGATGTATTTGATTTAAACAGTGGTGTATGTTTATTTGTACAGGTTGAAGTTAGTCTTTTTAGTAACACTTACTTTTCCAGCCTTTTGCTGCCCCTGTCCCAACTTTTCTGAGACGTGTTGCAGCCATCAAACTCAAAACTACCTTATTTTTTTCTTAATATGAAACATTTACTCAGTTTAAATATTTGATATGTTTGCTATGTTCCGTTGTGAATAACATGGGTTTGTAAGATTTGCAAATCATTGCGTTCTGTTTTTATTTACATTTATTTACAGAGCATCCCAACTTTTTTGAAATTGGGGTTGTAGATAAAAATTGAAAACAAATCCAATAATAATATCAAATTAACTCCAAGGATGATCTATTCATTAATTTTCTGTACTGCTTATCCTAGACATTGTTTCTGGGAGCCTGGAGCCTATCCCAGGGAACTTGGGGCACAAAGCAGGGGACACCTTGGTTGGGGTGCCAATCCATCGCAGGGCACAATCATACACCCATTCACACACTACGGATAATCTGGAAATGCCTACCAGCCTACAACACATGTTTTTAGTCTGGGAGAGGAAACTGGAGTACCTGGAGGAAACCCCTGAAGCACGGGAAGAACATGCAACCCCCAACCATTGAACTCCCAACCGTGAAGGTGCTAGGTAAACATTCTAACCACTAAGCCATGGTGCCCCCCTCTAAGGAGGATGTTTATGGATAAAAGACAAGCTTTGTGTCTTAACATGTGATATAGAAACTGCATGTGTTTACCCAGAAGCAGATGAATCATTCATTCACTTTCCGCAAACCCTTTTCCGGTCCATTGCCGTGATAAATCCAGAACCTATCCAGGAAACACAGGGCTACTGCTGAAGAACATCTTTGGCAGGCAGCCAATCCATGCACATGCATCACACACACACTATTTCAATTGCTTTTGATGATTTGTTCATTGCAAACAGCTGAAAGTCTGTTCATTTTGACAATAAACCTTTTTCAATAACATTTTATAGTAATAGTTATTGATCTGACGTTTTAAAAATTAATTTCTGAACGATATTTTTGAAAGAATTCCTATGAACAACTTTATGACAACAAAGAAATAAGAAAAAAAAATAGATAAAGTTTTTGTATTTTACCAGCGCAGTTGAATTCTCGACTGGTCAGAAGGTGTTTTCTATAACAGCAGCTCTGACAGTAGAAAAAAGTCTTTGATGAGGCAAAATTGTCTGTAAGGAGACATTTCTTTAACGTCTATGGAAGGAGTTGCCAGTGTAACAGTCAGAGCTAAAGCTGTAATGATAAGTTTTCCAACATCTTCAGGACAGAGGAGTTTACGCTTTGTGGTTACTCGGTAACATGACAAGCTACATTTTATTAACTTCAAGAGAGAGAAAAACAGAGAGGCTGGTGAGGGAATGACCGTTTATAGCTGCTATAATGTAAGTGAGAACAGGGACTAATTTGTTTCAGGGATGTTCCACAACATTAAATGTAAGTAAAAATGGATTTAAAAAAAAAAGACGTCATTCGTCAATTAATAAAAAATTTCACTTGCAAATTGCTGTTGTATAAGAGGAATAAAACAGTTTTGGAAGTGCTGTTATTGGAAAATAATCAGCTTTGAGGTGCTAAAAGTAACTCATTGATTATTTTCCTAATATTGATGACCTGTACACTTACTATATCACTAAGTATGATGAGCAGTTTTAAATAATGCAATCCTGCTGTTTAAACGTTTTTTCTTAATTTGTACTTAAAGCATTTTTTCCTCATTCTATTTTCAATTTTGAAACACTTTCTCTATAGTAGTGGCTAAGAAAAATTGCTTAGGCAATGAAAAAAACATTGCTTAGGCAATGTTCCTTCACTCCTATTCATCTCTGTAAGACTGGGAAGTCAAGAGGCCATCAATAAGCTCTCTTATGCTGACATTCTGGAGATTTCTAAACCTGATGTGATGAAATTGATCTCCTGTGCTAATGGACAACATGGTGTTCTGTGCAAAGAGGAAATAGATGTGAAAGAGTAGTCAGGAAGCAGGACACACTCTGTGAACATGCCCCCGTCAACCGGCCGAGGCTTGATGTCATCTGAAACAACAATTGAGATCAGAAGTGAAGGATGAACTTAGTGAGTATATAGAGGAGTGTCTAGCTTTAAAACACACTTGGATATCCTGTTAGTGATTGCATGATAGTACAGTGTGTAAAATGCTTTATGAATCGACGAATGTTGGAGAAGACAGTTAAACCACTGCAGTGGTCATAATCCACAATAAAGGTCATGTTATATGTAAGCATGATCAACTTAGCTAAAACCAGACGGCAAAACAACCTAAAAAAATCCAAGAAATTAGAACAACTCTGAGCCATGAAACACATGAGACTTCCCAAAGAATGCCTACCAACTGAAGTGTCTGTATACACACATTAATGTGACAGTATTGAGATTTAGGAAACAGGAGCTAGCAACAAACAACACGTGGCTGGAGACAACCAGGAAGTAAAACAGGAAGCATACAAAACTTTTTATTAAATAAACTTTCTTATAAAGTGTTTTTAAAAGATTCATAACTAAAATTTTAAAGGAATACTTGGTCATAAAGACACTTTACTCAATTTTCTGTTTCAATTTTTTACTGTGCATTAGGAAACTTATAGCTAATAACTTAGCTATATCAAATCATCCATAGACCATATATTGTACAAGCTCTTTATACCACAGGGCTGTGAATTCTCAAATCTGACTGGTCAGTATGTGTATTAATTTTCTTTTACAGCATCTCTGACAGAAATAATATGTTACTGTTTCTATAGTAACAGCTCATTCACAGGGATTGTAGGGAAGACGCCCCACTTAAACGGATTTTAGAAATGGGTGTAATTGTTGATTTGGTGAAGTTGAAAAAAGCTGTGTTTTTTGCCGTGTTAACTTCAAGAGAAAATGAGGGAAGGACTGTTTATAGCTGCTTTAATGTACATGAGAACAAGAACTAACTTGTTTCACGGACCTTCCACAACATTAAACGCAAGTATAAGTGGATAAAAACTCACTTAAATCATAGGCAAATTGCTGCGGTATAAGAAGAACAAAGCACTTCAGGGTGGTAAAAGTAACTCTGCTTCATCACACCACCTTTATATACACAGTTATGTGAAAAAATAAGTACATACCATGGAAATTGTTATATTTGGACAAGCAAACATTTGATCCTCTTTGAAACAATGCCTGTTAATAAAGCTGATACACTATCAAATGACAAAATTGACATTTTGTAGTCATTTTCACAATTTAAATTAACAAAAAAACAGAATCAGGTGTTAAAGATTGGGTGCCAGTGATTAGAACCTGCTTAGGGAGTGCAGGTGGAACCGGTCTTATTTAAACCCCTCTCCTATCTAGTGTCCTATCTTTCCCTTTGTTATTGAGGTATGTGGTGTCATCATGCCAATATCTAAAGAGTTCTGTAAGGCCTTCAGAAAAAGGTTGTGGATGCCTATGAGTCTGGCAAGGGATTTAAAAAGATCTCCAAATTATTTGAAATACATCATTCCACTGTAAGGAAAATCATCTGCAAATGCCGCAGATTTCAAACAACTGCCAATTTGTCCAGGACTGGGCGTCCCAGCAAATTCAGCCCAAAAGCAGACTGTCTGATGTAAAAAGAAGTCTCCAAGAACCCCAAAATTTCATCACAGGATCTGCCAGTAAGTCTTGCAACTGTTGGTGTCAAAGTGCATGCTTCTACATTCAGAAAGAGATTGCACAAATTTGACCTGCATGGGCGGCGTGTCAGGAAAAAAAAAATCAAAGATAGAGTTGTTTGGTCACAGTAACAGTAGACATGTTTGACTCAGACCAAAGACAGCTTTTCAGGAGAAGCACCTCATGCCCACTGTGAAGCACAGTGGTGGGAATGATATGGATTGGGGTTGCTTCACTGCCTCAGTGACTGGACAGCAGTACATGCAAGAAAACCATCAAACAACTGAAAGAATATTGCATGGAAGGGTGGTCAAAAATTCCAGCAAGCCTGGTGGACAATTACGCAAAACGCCTACAAGAAGTTATTTCTGCTAAAGGGGGCAATACTAGCTTCTGAGGCCAAGGGTGTACTTAATTTTTCCACGGAAGAATGTCACAGCTATTGATATTTCTGTTGAATAAATGATTGAAAAAGCTCATTTTCCTTGTGGTTTTGTTCAAGTATATCAACTTCATTGATAGGCACTGTTTCAAAGAGGATCAAATGTTTGCTTGTCCAAATATGTAAAAAATGCAAACAATTTCCATAGGGTGTACGTATCTTTTCACATGACTGTTTATTTATGCTATTTCATTTTATTTATAGAATGCTAAAAAACCCAAATATTGTATAAGGTGAGTGTGTGATTACTTGTAAAACACATTTTCTTTGTAGCTTCAATACAAAATTTAGAAGAAAATGTCATTTTTGACTGACTAAACTGTGTAATGTTTTGACAAACTACATCTTTAAAATCTTACACATTAAGCTCATTGTAATAACTTTCAAACTCCTGACACAGACTTTGCTGTTACATTAATTTCAGAAAATACCTGATGGACCTTTAGTCCAGTAGCAGTACACATGACCACACCCACTGCATACACAATGATATATTTTGCTAAATGCTTTTTGCTTGATTAATGTATACCCTTGATTGACTTTGTTCTTTCTCATCAATATATTTATAGATATATTCATCCATTTATCTGTCCATTTCCTGTTCTTTAAAAGCCATTTAAAGAACACGCATCTAATAGCATTTATTCACTAATGCGACTATTTATCTCACAGTGTGGGAGTTATATTAAAGCTAGTGGGGATCTGTTACACCATATTCGTAGTACACATAAACAAATGACTATGTTTATGAGTATTTCTCGTCTCACTGATGTCTCAGTAGTGAAGAATAAACCGTACAGTGAGCTATTTATAATCATTTATTTCCCTCTGGTGGTGAAAGCTGGTAGAATAAAAAGAAAAGCTCATTTTATGCCCAAACTGGTGTTCCAGCAGTGTTTAAGGGAATCTTGAGTGCTTGTCTCTGTGTGTAAGCACGATAATGTTATTGGCTATTTGTGTTTAGGCATGTTAATTGTTATTTGGGCAACAAAGTTGTTTTTAAATGTGCTAGATAAATAACTAAAAGTTTAAGCTAAAAGTTGAAAGTTCTTGTTAGTGTTAGCAGAGTCACAGTGGCATTTGATAGGACAAAAAATAAAAATGCAATGAACTCTAAAACAGCAGATAACATCTTGATTTTTACTGTGAGCTCCTAAAAACAAAAGAGCTTCACCATTTTCCAGTGACATTCAATGACATATTAATAAGACATGTCAAAATAGAAGCAGTAGAGATGTTGGTGCAAACACTGGACTCAAAACCCCAGAATACAGTGCAGCAATACAACACAGTTTGACAGTGATTACACTGATTTACAGTAAAGACTTAACTTGGCTATTTAGGAATTTATGAGATGATGATTGCAATGGGGTTGATTGTTAAAATGAACACTGATTTGTACAGATGAGGAAGTGAGAGAGCTGGACAAATTGAAGGAGTAAATAGTCACTGGATTGCTCTATTTAGGTAAAGTAATTAAGTAAGTAAGTAAGTAAAGCTTTATTTGTACAGCACTTTTTAAAACAATGTTTACAAAGTGCTTTATGGAAAACATACAGTAATTAAAGGAAAATAAAAACAGTAGCAAAAAATAAAATTCAATAAATAAAAGAATACATATCAAATTTATAAATTTATGGAAAATGAACTGGTTCATGCAGGTTGTCAGGGAGAGACTTCCACAGTTTAGGCCCATACTGACTAAAGGCTGACTCCCCACTTTGTACAACCAGCAGGTTGCAGTAGGATGAACTAAATGATCGAGCAGGAGTATATTTAGTGATCATATTACGAAGGTATGTAGGAGCACCACCATGAAGACATTTGAAAATGAATAATAGGATTTTAAAATCAATTCTATGAGAAACATGTAGCCAGGTAAGTGATTTAAGTGACGGAGTAAAGAAGAAGTGATGGATAAATCCCACTGCACCCTTATCAGTAAGTAGTGCAATGTCATGGGCATTGATTAAATATCTGTAACAGCAGTTATACAGTAGTTCCTGCTGAAAGGCAATTCACAGTAGTGATGGAAAGTCCAGATCATTTTACTGACTCGTATCTTTGAATCTTGTTCAGCAAAATGTACGAATCTTTTTTTCGAGCCATTTCATTCATTTCAGTAGAATATAGTTAAAATGGTACATGTTAAATTCCCCAACACATCTAGTACTTACGCAAACGTTGATCACATTTGGAATAAAAAAACAAACAAAAAAACTATAGGTTAATGCCACCAAGGCCGAATTATGAGAAACAGAAATGATTCATTAATAGCTTAGCATTAGGCCTTCAGGCGATGCAGACTGTTAGTTCACCTCACCTCCTGATCCGAATCGAGCCCGAAGACTCGAGAGGTGAACTAATAATTTCTGTTTCCTGTACAGAACCTGTAGGGGTATTGCAGCGCATACTCGATCAACACAAAATGAACGCATCACTCTCTGAGACAACTCGTTGTTCCTGAGTCATATTAAAGTGCACCTATTATGCTTTTTCAGGTATTACTGTACCTTTCATGTAGTGTGTTGTATAGCTGTTTGTGACTGTAAAAACATCTGCAAAGTTTTAAAAATCAAAGCGCACGACAAACAGGACTTGTTGACTCCCAAAAGAAGGAACCGATTCTGATCAGCTGAAACGAGTCGGCAGTAATTCCAGATTTACTTCCTGTAGGCCCACTTCTTTTGGTAACAAAAGTCCCGCCTCTGGTCGTCATTGGCTGCTTTCTGACAGCTGTAGACCAATTACAACAGACTGGGACATCTGACCAATCAGAGCAGGGTATGATCTCTGAAAGGAGGAGTTTAGAATAAATCCTTTAGAACGGATCATTGAACAAGTCGTTTTTGACACGGGGGCGGGGGAGGTAATGCTGCAATTTAAATTATGAGCACATTAAAGTGTTTTTTTTTATTTTTTTAATTAATTTATTTATTTTTTTACATTGGATGCATGTAAATCTATTGTACGAGACCTTTAAAACAAAATTAAACACGTTTCAAAACTGTAATAGGTGCGCTTTAAAGATTCTTTAAAAATGAACAACACCACTAAATGACAGGTGTATATTAATGCTCTCATTGTAATATGTTGTCGTTTCTACAGTATCAGCTCAATGCATGGCAGATGCTTCACATAAACAGATTTTAAAATGTGTAAAAGTGTTGATATGATGACATTTTCTGTAAGGAGATGTTTATTTAACATTTGTGTAAAGAGTCTCCAGTGTCAGCATTTTCTAACAATCTGAAGTTGTAACTTTACGTTTCCGACATCTTCAGAACAGAGAGGTTTAAGCTTTGTGGTTTCTCTGTAAGATGACAGGCTGCGTGTGTGTTTTTGTGTGTTTTAGACTGACAAAATGAGAGTCTGGTGAGAGAACGACTGTTTATAGCTCCTATAACGGAACAGGAAGTAACTTGTTTGGACATCACGTTCCACAATATTAAGTGTAACTACAAACGGTTAAAAATAGCCTACAAATCTCTGGCAAATTGTTCTGATTATAAGAAGAAGAAAAAATTTGGGTTGTGGTGTTCGTGTCAACTCGGCTCTATCGTGCCACGCCACTGTGTGATTGTTTTAGTAGAACAGCAGGAAATTCTGTAAAACCTTTGGAAACAGTACTGGAGTGCAGTTTAGGTGTTCGGAGAAATTGCCGGAATAAAAATCCCGGGTCCTTCAGGCAGACCGTTTAGCGCCGGAGCCGAGAGCTGTCACTTTGTTACGGACTTCATTCATTGTTCCTGGTTTCTCCTGAAGCGGATTTCGTTATCTTTTCCCATCATGTTCGAGGAGGCGAGCGAGGTGTTTGATAACATGCTGAAATCGTCCTTTCCGTTGACGATTATCGTGTTTTTGCCTGCAGTGTTGATCCTGGTGTCACCGCTCCCAGCTGAAGCGGCGCATGAATTCACGGTGTACCGCATGCAGCAATATGACCTACAGGGACAGAACTACGGTACACACCTCCCTCCTCTCAGCACTGTAGAACACTTTCATCTCATTTGGCTTTGTTTAAATATTATAAGGAACGCGGGAGTGATGGGTTTGAACACTGTGTGTGTGTGTGTGTGTGTGTGTGTGTGTGTGTGTGGGGTCGACCACTTGCATATACACTACATAAAAGTCCGCCTGCTTGTTATTTAAATGCTAGTTATGCTAGCTAGTAGCTGTTAGCTGCTGGTAGCTGACTAGCATTGCGACAATATTTAATTAAAACATTAAAAATAAATCCGCAGCTGGCGCAAAAACGGAAAAGATGTTGATCTAATGTTGTTCTTGTAACGCTAAATACGTACACTAGACATAGAGAGATACAGTACTGTCAGATACATACATAAATATTGGCACCCTTCAACTGACAATGCAAAGATTATTGTATTTAGTTATTATAACTTTTCTTCTTTTCGTTTAATTCTCATAGGAACTAATGAGTAGTATTAATTGACACCTATAAATAACATTTTAAAGTACATGAAAACAAACTTCATGTAAGTTTACAAAACAAAAGCTGTATTATATATTGTACTTTCGTGTTGAACAAAAATCATTTTCTTAGATATTAAATCTAAACACACACACACAAAAAAAAAACAGTTCTGTTTTTAACAGTATGATAAATATTGGATAAAAAAATGTGGTCTCTGGGCTTTAGGAAAGATTAATAGTATCATGAATTTAGCAAAGTCCTAGGATATTTTAACTCCAAACTCTGCCAGAAGGTTAATGCTTGGTCATAAATGGATTATTGAAAAGATAAAGACTCCAAACCTGCGTCCGAAACAGTGCGATGGTTGTGGCACAGCTCCGTGTCTGGATTTGAACCCTGTTGAATTGCTGTGGTCTGAAGTAGAAAGCAGTTTTAAATGTTCTGAAGAAGGTTTAAGATGCAGTGGATTTTTAAAATTTTTTGCTTATGTTCATTAAGGGGGCCGATAATTTTGCAGTTGACTGTATATAATCATCATGATGATGTTAGCTGGTATTTTCCCACTGACCACACTGTGTGTGCAGGATCGAGGAATGCAATTTTGAATACTGAAGCCCGTACGGTGGAGGCGGAGGTGCTAAGCCGTCGCTGCGTGATGATGCGACTGGCCGATTTCTCCTACGAGAAATACCAGAAGGCTCTCCGGCAGTCTGCGGGGGCCGTCGTCATCATCATCCCCAAGAACATGTCCACAATGCCCCAGGACATTGTGCAAGTAAGAGCTCAGAATCGACTTCTCATCATCTTTGTTCAGAGACTTAACACGTAACATTTAAACTTTTTTTTTTCTTTTTTTTTTCTTCTCTTTCTTTCCCTGTAGCAGTTCATGGAGTTGGAGCCGGAGCTGATGGCCACAGAGACCATCGTTCCTGTGTACTTTGCTGTTGAGGATGATGAGCTGCTGTCTATTTACACCCAGACACAGGTCTCCTCTGCCTCACAGGGCTCCTCCTCCGCGGCTGAAGGTACGACATGTCATCTAGCTGACAGCGCTGTTGAATTCTAGATTCTGATTGGTCAGATGGTGGTGTTTAATTTTCTGTAACAGCAGCTCTGAGAGAAGTTCAGTTACACATCACAGGTTTATATTAATGCACTCATTCTAATTCTTTCTTCTTCATTGTCTTCCTCTTCTTCTTCTTGCCACTTCTTTCTCTTTCTTTTTGTCATCATTCTGTTCCTCTTTCACTACATTTCTTCCTTCTCTTCTTGTTCTTTTTTCTCCTCCTCTTCTTCATATGCATGTTTCTCTTCTTCCTCTTTGTCTTCCTCCTCTTATTTCTCTGCTTCCTCGTCCTCTTTATTTTTGTCTTTGTCTCTGTTCATCTCTTTTGTCTTCTTCTTTTTCTTCATCTTTGTCTACCTCTTCTTTTTCTTCATCTTCCTCATTTTTTCATTCCTTTTCTTCCTCTTCATCTTTTTCTGTTAGTCTTTCTCTTCTTTTTTTTCTTCTCTGTCTATCTTCTTCGTCGTCTTCCTCCTCCTCCTGCATGCGTTTTCACAGTTCCCTTGAAATCTCATGATTTCATCACAAACACACACTAAGCTTGAGGTTCCACAGTTTGGTCTTTGATTCTGGTGTAAATTTTAATCATTTTCCCCCCCTTTTCTCCAGTGCTTCTGCACTCTGCCACTGCAAACGGATTCCAGATGGTGACGAGTGGAGCTCAGAGTAAAGCTGTGAGCGATTGGGCTATCACCAGCCTGGAGGTGAGTTTTCTTCTTCAGCTGTATATGGGACTAGAAGGTTGATCTTCCATATTGGTGAAGAAATCAGGCCTTTCTCAGTCCTAGAGCCTTTATTGGGACCACTAATATCATTTTGGGACTTAATATGGTGTTAGCCTGGTTTGTTTATATATTCAATAATCAGTTGATGATCCTATGCCATCATTACAATGCTTGTCTTGCTGCTGTTCTTGTTTTTCAGGGTAAATTAGCAGGAGCAGGAGGAGACGATCTGCCCACCATCGTCCTTGTGGCTCACTACGACTCTTTTGGAGTGGCTCCGGTGAGGAGTTATGCTATCATATGATGATATGTTTTCAGTAATGTGATAGATTGCACTTTTAAAAAAAAATACTTTGGCAACATTAAAGAGTTGCTTGTTTCATAAAACAGATTTAGACTGAATAAAACAGTAACAGGTGGAGTTTAATTGTGAAATTAAAACTGAATAATAACAAGATGCTTATTGTCAGCAGCCCAGTAAACTTTTATTTTGTTGATATTATTAAGACATAACATTTGATATATTAAGAAAAAAAGAAAAGAAAAAAAGAGCAAAATTCACTCTGACATCAGCAAACTGTGTATCAGTGTTTATAATAAATGACAGCCAGCGGCGTCCAGGATTTATTTTATAAAAAAAGTTTTTCATGTCTCCCCGAAGAGACCAGTGCAGCAGATAGGGGTCCAAGCATCAGTCAAAATCATCATGCTTGTCATAACGTAGACCACTGCCTATCCAAACCGAGGTGGTTTTGGCCACGCCCCCTCAACACTCAGCACCTACGTTGTATAACCGCATTGCTTTTTGCAAGTCCAGTTTTTGTTATCTCCAATACTTTGTATGTACTCAAACAATTCAGTCTAAACATACTTAGTGTGTTTCTGGATGGAGTTTTAACGCTTACTTTTCTGATTTGTGCGTGTGTGCGTGCGTGTGCGTATGGTGATAGTGGTTGTCGTACGGTGCTGACTCCAACGGCAGTGGTGTAGCAGTACTCCTGGAGCTGGCTCGACTCTTCTCTAAACTCTACTCTCACAAACGGACTCACGCCGGGTAGAAAAATCCACTCAATCAGTGTCAAATGTTTAGGAAATAAAATACGATCCGAAATGTTCTTTCAAATTCCCAGGTGTGAGCAGGCTTTCTTGTTCTTGTAGGTATAATGTGCTTTTTTTCCTGTCTGGAGGAGGGAAGTTTAACTATCAGGGCACTAAACGGTGGCTAGAGGATAATTTGGACCACACAGGTGAGTACACATGTACTATATTTAAGGAATTAAACACTGTGTCATACTTTTTATAGGAAAATATTCAATGATGGAGTGTAACAACAGGTCACAAATTATTTTATCGTTTTTATACCACAGCAGTGTGGCTGTGGATGATTTCCTGATGTGTATATTTATTAAAGAATGACACGCAGTACTTCTTATGTTTGCAGTTATGTGTAATGTTGTGGAATGTTTTTTTAAAATGATTATTTATTATTTTTTTTATCTCTGTTAGAGTCCAGTCTCCTGCAGGATAACGTGGCATTCGTCTTGTGTTTGGACACACTCGGGAACGGGGACAGTCTTTACCTGCATGTGTCTAAACCTCCTAAAGAAGGCACACCTCAGCATGCTCTGCTCCGAGAGCTACAAACGGTAACACACCTGCACACACACACACACACACACACACACACACACACACACACACACACACACACACACACACACACACACCGCTAACTGCTTGCCGTGGATTGCAAAAAAAAAAACAACCAAAAAAACAACATTAATTAAATTTTTGTCATTTGCATTGTTGCATAATGTCATGCCATGTCCTTTTCTGTTCATATTTTAACAATGTCCTATAGTCTTACTGCATATAACTTTTTACTGAAACAAAAAAGAAGACTGCTCATTTTTTGCTCGTATTTTTGAGTGATAATCGGAGCTCCTACTTAAAATACAGAAAAGTATAAATATTGTGTCGGGGGGAAAAGTCGCAAGATGCGAAAGAGGTGCTTTTGTTTCTGAGAGTGGTTACCTTCACTTTATGGTAGAACTAGATAATAATAATAATAATAATAATAATAATACTAGAACTGTGGTCTCTTTGGTCATTAAAAATGGTGCACATCTTCAAAAAAAAATGCTGTCGTTCACCAACATGCGCTAGGATTTTTGAGGTAAAATTCTGTTTGTTGTCTTTGCCTGCTAGGAATTTCTTGTTGGCAGTGTTGGGACTTATTTTTAGCTCTGTGGTTGTCTTTTTTTTTTTTTTTTTCTTTTTTCTTTTCATTTTTACAAATAAAAGTGTGTCATGCAGAGTCCAGCTACATTAGTCTTGTTTATGAAAAGTCTTTGGGCAAGGGGAACTTTGTGTACATTTGATTGTAAACCTTATTCTCCTGTCAGGTTGTATCTCAGCAGTACCCAGAGTTGAAGTTCTCCATGGTGCATAAGAAGATCAACCTGGCTGATGACACCCTGGCGTGGGAGCACGAGCGCTTCGGGATCCGCCGCCTTCCCGCCTTCACGCTCTCGCACCTGGAGAGCCACCGCAGCTCCATGCGCAACTCCATCATGGACATGCGGTCAGTGACATTCTCTCTGCCATCCCATCGATCTGCTTGTTTTCCTTTGTAATGAGCTAACACAGCATGTTTGTGTGTGTCTAGGACTCGTGTAGATCTGAAAAAGCTCAGTAGGAACACTAAACTGATCGCAGAGGCTCTAGCGCGAGTTGTTTACAACCTGACTGAGAAGGTAAGGAAGCTGTTTATAGATTTCTTGACTATAATTCACAGATTGCAGCAGCTATGTCACTGAGAAATTCACTTGTCATTAGAAATGCTAAAGGCTGGTTATTCGATGCCTGAAAATATTCTTTAAAGAAGTTGACATTCAGTATACTGAATACACAGATTCCAAATATCATCGAAGTGTTCAAGCTACTTTATGAAGTCACACTTCAGTAATTTGTTCCTGCTTTAAATAAACAACGACTGGGTGATGCGAGTGTTTTGTGTATTGTCTGCATGTACTGATCAGATCCTGCATCTCTAGTTTCACATCAGGAATAAAACACAGAAGATGCACAAAACCTTACAGCCTTTACCTCTGTTACAAAGCGAAAACGCTGGAGACTCCTTCCATAAATATTAAATAAACGTCTCCTTATCGAAAACTTCACCACCTGCTCAAAAATCTGTTTATAGAGCATGTCTACCATACACATCCCTGTAAACGAGCTGTTACTATAGAAACGGAAACATTTTAAAACGAGCGCATTAATATAAATCGGTGATTTTCAGCTGCGCTACTGTCGGAGCTGCTGTTATAGAAAATCAATCGACATCATCTGACCAATCAGAATTCAGAGTTCGAGCTCTCGTGTAATACACATTAATGTAGTTGATTGATGTAAGTGTTTTTATCAGTGATTTATAGCAGTGTGTGTGTGTAGATGAAGGTAAAGTAAAGTGAACACTGGACTAACAGCATCATGTGAATCTCACAGGGCACTAATGCAGATCTGGAGATCTTCACAGACCAGATGGTAAGTGCGTGACTCCTGGCTCATCTCTCGTCAGCTCTAGCATCGAGAGTCTGTTTTGCTATTTGATTTAGTTGTTTCAGCACACAGCATTAAAAGCAAGAGCTTTCCAGAAGAACTTGGGTTCTAGCTCTTATTATTTTCCATCAGCATGAAAGATATTGATGACTGGCTTGTTGATGAAGCAGTTTTACATTTAGTTGGCAATAACAAGAAGAAGAATGAATAATCTTTATTGTGATGAAATTAAAATGTTTTACATAAGCAGAAAGATAAATTGATCTACAAATTAATTTGTGTTTTTGGCTATGTAATTTTTTTTTTTTTTTTTTTTTGCTTCAGTTAAAAAATATTTTAAAGCTTATTTGTTAAAGAAATAATTATCTGATGGATATCGGCTGATGCTCGAACGTTTCAGTATCGGAAAAGAAACGGTGGTATTGTAGTGGTGCCATCACTAGTTAAAAATAAGTAACTTGCAGGAAAAAAAAGCCTTAAAGTCCTAAGTGCTCAATGCTACACACAAGGAAAAGAGAAGTTTTTAACCTAGATTTAAAAATAGTTCAATATAGAGCATGTGATATTTTCAGGGTGTTTGTTCCAGTAATGTGTGTTTATAACAGCTAAACTCATTAAGAGCTGATTCTAACAATGCCAAGATTTTTGACTTGGTCTAAATCATCAAGAACAAGTGCTGCTAACTCCGCCCACCTCAAAGTACTGATCTTGAGCACCAACAGAAACAAAACATCCATCTGGAAGTGCTCATTTCCATCAGCCCTTGCTCTTATGAGTTTTCTCCAAAGTCTCTGTACTTGTGGATTCAATTTTAGTAGCTCGGTTTGTTTATCCTGAAGAAAGTTCAGCGATAGCCGATGGTAATTCATTTCAGAGAGCTAGTTTTAATTTCCCAGCAGCCACTATGTATTTATGGTAATGCAGTAGGCAGACAAACATTCATTTACTGGTGACTCAGCTGGAAAACATGCATTCTGGTTCACCACATCGCGTCATACATGCTGTAATTAGCAGGTGCAGGAGGATCAGCTGCTCTCTCTGGTCGACTGGTTGAGTGCTCAGCCTCGAGCCGCCCAGCTGGTGGATAAAGACAGCAGCGTGGTCAGCACCCTGGAGTATTACCTCAGCCGCTACCTCAAAGACATCAAGAGGCATTTCGTCAAAGCTGACAAGAGGTATGTTTAACACAAGCGGCTCAACAGGATGGCACACAGTCGTGTGTGTGTGTGTGTGTGTGTGTGTGTGTGTGTGTGTATATGTATGTGTGTGTGTGTGTGTGTATATGTATGTATGTATGTATATATATATATATATATATATATATATATATATATATATATATATATATATATATATATATATATATATATATATATATATATATATAAAATATAAAATGTCCCATTGACTCTCGCACAACTTTCTCCTTTTTATAATTTTTTTAATTTAATTTTTTTTTCTTCTTCTTATTTTTTATATATAAACCTTTTCTCCTAGGGATCCTGAGTTTGTCTTCTATGATCAGCTGAAACAGACGATGAATGCATACAGGTGAATATCCAACACCGAAGATGCATCATGTTTAGAGATTTTCAGTGTCATCTAACATTATAAAGGTTCTCTCACTACACGTGTGAAATGTGTTTTTTTCATTACTTTACTTGATTGTGTATGTAATGTAGCAGTAGCCATTTTCTCTGGTGCTAAACATAACTAGAACTCTTTTTGTTTATTAACATAGCCAGGTAGCTAACTAGCATGGTATGCTGTGGTACTCTTAAGTTCTGTTGTGAAATGTATTATTATAAATATATTATTTAATATGGTTAATATGTTAATTAAATAACAAAATTATACATATGTTCTTCTATTGGTTGTTTGATCTATGTGTTATGGGCTCTGCTTCATACAAGCTGCACTCTCAGATTAGATTAGCAAAGCAAGCTCACTGTACTAGCTACATACACCCATCAGGCACTCCAAAGATTTCTCCTACTTCTTTCCAAGCTCTGTTTTCTTCATATTGTCTTTACCACACATTTAATGAGTGTTAAAGGATAAGTTATGTTTTAATATAATGTAGGGTTATGCTAGCTTATTACTTGCCATACCGTACTTCTTTAGTTAATACTATCCACATATACAGATATGTGTTAGTTACACGACAGACAATTGACTTAAAATTGTAAATGTATTCCTCAAAGTGACATTTTAGTCAGAAATTTGCTGACACCAACGATACATACGTTGTTGTAATAAACATTGTCTACTTTGACGGCTGCTTTCAGACTGAAGTGTATGCATGGTTGTAATTAACAGAACACTTTCTTCTTTCCAAAATTCTTTCAGAGTAAAACCAGCCATCTTTGACCTGCTGCTGGCGCTGTGCATTGCTGCATATCTCGGCATCGTGTACTTGGCTGTCCAGGTGAGGGGAAAAAATAAAAGTTGATTATTTTCCTATAAGGTCATGTTCTTAAGTGTTTTAGTTCTCTTACACCACAGTACCTAACTTTACCAACAGTTACAGTTTTAAATTTATAAAAGAACATCATACTTTTTGTCTCTTTATAGTTACATTTAAGGTTGTGAAATGTCCGTAAAATAAGCTGTTTCCTGTTCTCTTGAAGTTACTAAGACAAAAATGCAGCTTGTCATGTTACCGAGAAATGGCAACGCCTAAACTCCTCTGATCGAAAGTGTCAGACAACATAAAGTTACAGCTTTACCTCTGACTGCTACACTGATACTGGAAACTCCTTCCATAAATATTTAATAAAGGTCTTTTTAGCATCCACCATACAAATCCCTGTAAATGAGCTGTTACTATAGCAATGGCAATGTGTTGGAATGAGCTCATTAATTATTTATATATATATGTGTGTGTGTGTGTGTATGTATGTATATATATATATATATCTCAATCAGACTTGAGATTTACAGTAATTTCACAGTAGAGGTTTGAGCTGTTTTTCCGTAGGAAGAGGCTGCTTGACTGATGGACTTTTCTCAAAGCTTTTTTAAGTTTTTCCTTTTGTGAGCCAGTGCATGTATGTGCGAAATATTGAGAGCCAATCAGATTGCAACTTAAAGATTCTGAAGCTTTCGTCTAGTGAACTGTACAATAAGTATCAATATGTACAATAAGGGTCTGAGCAGTATTTCAGAGAATAAGACTATTGATAAAAATAAAATGCTTTACTTTGATTTATGGTACAATTATGAACTGCATTTCTCTTGCAGTGCATTATGGGTAATGCACTGTCTGTGCGAAAAAGGAAAATGGTTGTTGATGAGAGATTGTGTAGTTTGGGACACCTAAAGTGCTGTATTTAACCTTCTTGCACTTTGTCCTTGCAGCATTTTGGCGTTTTGTACAGTGTTCTTCGCCGGGTCACGGCACCACGAGTCAAGCAGCATTAACACCACTCCAGCTCTCTTCATCCCTGCAATATGAGGGACTCCTGTAGTCCCACCATGGAGCCAAGAGTGTGCTCGTTTTTTTCCCTCTCTGACATGTTTCTTCTTTCTTTTCTTTTTTTTTTTTCCCCCCTTTCTTCATTTTTTTTTTTGGGAAATGGAATATCATTTAGTTGTCATGTTTGCTGTGTGTGCGTTTGCCTGCTTGCCCTCCTTTGTCCAGGGACAGCATTTTTATGGTCTTCCTTTCTGTCCAACACTGCCTCATTCCCCTCTGCCTCAGTATGAAGCTAGTGAGATCTCTGCCAAGCAACAGTAAGTCGTCTTCTCAGGCAGCTAAAGTCAAAAAGGGCCAAATCGCAGCTTAGTGTTAGCTAGATAGAGAAAGCTGGTCAGTTTGGAAACTGTTCATATGTGACGCCTTATTTTAGTCAAGAATTTCTTTAACATTAGTACAGCTCGATAGACGTGTTCATTCTCACACGTCCTGATTTTGCAGAGTGACCAGCTCCGCCCTTATTGACCAAGGGACACATAGGTTAATATTTGATCAGGGGGGAAAAAGCAAACTTGATCATGTGAGGACCTCCTTAGTTTTCATTTTACTACTTTGCCACAAATTGGTGCTAATCCTGAACTCATACTGACAGCAACCTGACACACCTAAGTGAACAGAAGTCATTTAATTTTCAATGCTGATTTCCATTTAAAATCAAAGTAACTGATAAGGGTGAGAAATGGGAAGGGACAGGCGACATGGCAAAGCTGAGCAAGGTTTAATTTTATGCAAATGAGAAGCGACTACCAATAGGAGTAGGGGAGGGGTTCTGTTTCTTTTTCCGCCACAACTGTGAAACATTTTCCATGTTTTTGTTTCTACATTTATTTTCTGACTCGCAGCTCCTGAGACTTCCCTGCTGAAAAAAAAAACCCAATAGAAATAATCACCGAAATTCTAATGGTTTCCACTGCAAATATCATTACAAACCATCAGCTTACCATTAAAACCATTGTTATTGCTGGTCTGTAATGGTATCCACTAGACAAAAAATGCCACCAATAGAAGCCAACACATTACAAGTAGAGACCCACAGGGACCATTACAGTTTCCATTAAATATAAATATACAATTCCCATTAGAACCATTGCAAATTCTATGAGGGTTTCTGTTGACTTTTTCTCAGCAGGGTTGGTCTGCTACTACATGTTTAAAGTTTTCGGTACATCAAACTTTTACATATTTTACAAAATTGTAAAATGACTCTGTTTTCAATCGTAAAAAGTAAAATGTCTTGGGTTTTTTTTCTTTCACTAGTAGATTAGTTCATACAACACTAATACATTTAAGCATTTTACCCCCCTTTTTTTATTCGGAAAAACAACTGATTTGTGGTCAAAGGAGTGGTTTGATACATTTTATTTTTAAAGATGAAATGAGACGTCCCCTCTAGAGAGCGGTGTAGTGCAAAAAATGACGGCTTAAAGTACACAATATAAATAGCTTAACGACCTCAGTTAAGCTAGTAAGCTATCGAAGGTAACATTCAGTAAACATGTCATGAGATTAAACTTTTGCTAATGGCTGGTTGGATTTAACCTAGGCTCTGCCCTTGTTAACTCAGGGAAACCTGTCACTCAGCAAAATCATCCATCCATCCTCTAGAGTACAAATATAATGTTAATTTATTTGATATTAAAGAACCCGAGTATTAATTTCCTCAGTAATGTTAACAACTTCATCTTTAGCTTTCCATCAAATTTCATACATCTACCACTTTGGATAGCCATAACAGTCCGCTGAATTAAACAAACACAATATACCTCGTCCATCCTTTCCTTTGTTCTACACCGCACCAGAGCCGGAGTCACTCGTTCACATCCTTCAGCAAGAGCGAGAAACTTATTTTTTCCCCTGCTTCAGGTCTTTCTGCTGTTATTTATGGAAGCGGATGAAGCTTCACCTTGCACTGATTTTACACAGTTTCCTTTGTTTCGCTGAGATCTAAGGTTTTGTCAGCTGTGCGTGAGCCTGTGTAAGAAAACTTTGACTCTTGCAGCAAACTTTAAATCAATAAGTAGATAGGTTGAGGAATAAAGTGTTTTGTTGAAATACATCTGTGATGCTGATTTTCATTGAAACACATTTAAGTTATAAAAAATAGTCTGTATTCATTCTTAGACTGAAAAATTTCAAGTTTATTTCCCAAAATATATGGTCCAAGGAAATGTCTTTACATGTTCAAGAAATTAATCAAAGCCCTTTTTGTCCATTCACTTATTTCACTAACCAACAATAAAAACGGTGCAGTTTTCTGTTATTTTGTACAGCCCAATGTATTATAAATCAGTGTGACATTTTTGTAGGTTTATATTTACACACTACAGAACTGAGAAACAAAATCCCCACTCAGCTAACAGCAGTGCTATAGAACTGATTAATATACTCCATGAAGCATCGATACTGTTCCCACTCCTGTGATTCTTGATTATTTTCCTATAGCATCATATCCTGAAATGTTTTATTTCTCTCATACCACAGCAGAGATAAAGGAGTTTGGAGACTTCTTCCATACATGTTTAATAAATGTCTTCTTAGCATGAATGAGCCGCTACTGTAGTAACGATAACGTATTAGAATGAGCACATAAATATAAACCTGCAGTACTGCCAGAGTGGCTGTTATAGAAAATTAATCAAGACCATCTGACCAATGAGAAACCAGAATTCAACAGTGTGTGGTGTAAAGGGATCTGATAAACTTGGTGTATATCAGGTTCTCCTTTGGCACATTTAACACCTTAAAACACTGGAAAACAGAGAACCTGCACAACAATACATTACGTTTGAACCTGTGTGGTGTTTTAAGAAGTCTTGGGCTTGCTGTTATGATAATCTATTTGTCATGTAGCCCGAATAATAATCAGTGTCACTTAACATACACGCTCAGGCAACATGTCCACAATAAACTCCTCTTAATCGTTCACAAAGTGATAATTTAAAAAAAAAAAAAAAAAAAAGTCAAGATCAGCTGTGAATTACGGAAAGCAGTCAGTCAACACATGGAGTGTGCACCTGTTTACAGTTGGAACAAAACAAAGACAATACAAGCAATGTTTGTTAACATTAGCGTGTACCAAGGTCTCTCTCTGTGTCAATAATCCCCATGATGATGTACTGGATGCTCACATGGCGCTCTATGATGCATTTATTGTGTTCTTCAATATGGATGTGCAAATAAAACTAATAACTGCAGGAACTGGAGGAGTGAAAGTAAAAAACGAATTACACACAAACTTCTAACGTGAACAGATTTGGGCTCTTCAGAGATTGTATTGGATTTTAATATTCTAAAACACTTACTTATTATAAGTGAGGCTTAATATGAAAAAATCCCATAAGGCTTTTATGGTATATCGAGTAAACACTCATTGTTCTGTGTAGACTGTTTTCTGGTTGAGCTCTATTACAGTGTAAAACATGACAGGATGACAGGATGGAAGGCCAGAGACATATTTCCCTGCAGTTCTTGCCTGGTTTCCCACTGAAGCTAAGCAGGGTTGAGCCTGGCTAGTACCAGGACAGGAGACCTTCTGGGGAAACTAAGGTTGCTGCTGGAAATGGTATTAGTGAGGTGAGCAGGGGGTGCTAACCCTGTGGTCTGTATGGGGCCTAATGCCTCAGTATAGTGAGGGGGACACTATACTGTAAAAACAGCACCGTCTTTCGGATGAGACGTTAAACCGAAGTCCTGACTCGTTAAAAATCCCAGGACACTTATCCTAAAAGAGTAGGGGTATAACCCCAGTGTCCTGGTGAAATTCCCCCTATTAGCCCTTATCACCTTAGCCCCCTAATAATCCCCAACCCTGAATTGGCTACTTCACTCTCCTCTCCACTAATAGCCGGTGTGTGGTGGTGGGTCTGGCGCACTATAGTTGCCGTCGCATCATCCAGGTGTATGCCACGCACTAGTGGTGGTTGAGGAGTGGTGTTGGTTGAGGAGATTTCCCTCCCATACTCCACACTCAAAGCGCTTTGAGTGTCTAGAAAAGCGCTATATAAATGAAACTAAACTGTAAGGTGCATTTCATGAAAGCAAATGAGGTATCGAATTCATCGTAATGCATTGTGGAATACTTGTGTAAGGTTTGAACTACATGATTTCCAAGATTGGCCATGGGAAAGTTAAATTAAAAATCAGTGGAAATTGCTATAAAGGCAGCTGATTTAATGCAAAAGAAGGAATCTGGATCGAAAACGGCTCCTGAGCTCCCGGTGCATATGAATTGTACGTTAAGTGATTTGGTGGAGTTTGTACAATGATAACTGAAGTCTATGAAGTTTTACATATTAGCAACTTTGGGTAAGAGGAAATGTGTATAAATGTATATACCCTTAAAGAAAAACATAGCTAAACAAATAATTAAAGGGTGTATAATTAAAAATGAATCTAAACAGCCCCATGTTGGTATTAATGACTTATACACAACAATAAAACTTTTCCTTCACTTCTACCCGGTTTTTGCAACATTTAAACAAGGATCCCCTAAAATAATATTCACAGTTTTATTAAAATGAGGACAAAAAAAAAACAACAACATTACAGTCTAAAATGATCAGGGATATTTTTGTTGTTGTTCCTGTAGTAAAGACAGAGTGCCAGAGTCAAACTGCCCTTTTTTGTTCCTTGTAATTGCTGTAGAGGGCCAGCAGGTGACAGTACTGAGCCTGTTATTGGTGCTTCTTGCCGATTCCATTTTGCACGTGATTCCTACAGACAGAGAGAGTGAGAGAGAGCGAGAGAGAGAAGAGAGTGTTTAGGATAAGGTGAATGTCCTTGGTGTATCATTTCACTTGAAGGTGAGAAAGGCCGGGCCTCACGCCAGCTACACGCAAGTCAGCAATTTAATCCTATCTGTATATTCTGCTGGTCAAACACAGCCAGATCCTATTAAACTCTGTCAGACTTTATGAAACGCTGGCAGACTCAGGCAGACCCTAAAAGACCATATGAAACGCGATCAGAACCTGAGACTGTATCGGACTTTATGGGACTCTAAGAGACCCCATCAGACAATATGATAATCTATGACTATCAGACCCTATGAGTTCAGACTTCTATCAGACTACTGAGATCAGACCCTGTGAAGAAGGCGTGGCATCAAAGCCTGTCAGTCTCACAGAAGGAGGCGTGGCTTCAGTGCCAATATATCTCAGTGAAGAAGGCATGGCCCTAAGGGCCTGTCTATCAGTCCCAGTAAAGGAGGTGTGGCATCTATGTCCATCAGTTCCAGTGACAGATGCGTGGCCCCTGTTGTTGTCAGTCCCTGTGAAGGAGGTATTGGCTGCATCCGAATATCCCTACTACACTACTGTACAGTAGGCGAAAACAGTATGCCAAAGGAGCAGTATGTCCGAATTCTCAGTATTCATAAATCAGTAGGTGAGAAATACCCAGATGAACTACTGCTTCCTCCGAGATTCTGCAGTCGGGAACCCATGGACACGGCACTATCCCATAAGGCAACGGTACTGGCGTGGAGCTGCTGTCAGAATCAAAAATGGTGGAACGCAGGACGTCAGCTCATGACAAGTTACATGTCAGTGCCAACATGGTGGATGTAGAATGCCTGGATTGTATTCATGCTACACATTTATACTTTTATACATTTATACGTACTGTATCAACGGCCAAGCAGTCACAGTACGCGATTTCAAACGCAGCCATGGCTTCTGTGTTTGACTGCTCTGGTGAAAGAGGCATGGCCTCAGTGTCTGGTGGTCCCTTGAAGGAGATGTGGTCTTTATGTGTCAGTCCCAGTAAAGGAAACATTGCCTTGAACATAACATGACAAAACAGCACCCCAAACCTCCAAACAAACGTGGAATGGTTGCACATTATGCACTAGCATGTTGTTAGTCGAAAAGAGCCGCAGAACTCCACCTTTAGTCCATATTTATGTGCTATTCCAGCTTAGTGTATACTTGATTCAGGTAATAAAGCGCTAATCATGTGTCAGACGTTCTGAGAACAGAGCAAAAACATACACAAACAAAACTAACCCTAACATACCCACACATCTCCTGAAACAAAATGACTGAGAAATCGTTGTTTTTTTCCTCACTCACCCATCTCCAGAGCGCTGATGTCCTGAGTCATGCTTCTCGGCCTTGATCGATTCCTGGACCTCGTTTTCTTCGTACTCGCGTACATCATTGATCCCATTCATCTGCCCAGTCAGAACCTTCACCACCATCTGCACGATGAACTGCACAGCACACGCAAATGGGGTTGAGTTTAGTGAGTGATCTCTCTCATAGAACACAGTGAGTGTCGAGGCAAAACTCATTCTCACTGAATTGAATCAAACTGACTGAATGATTGGAATCACGTGTGCATCCAGGCATCAGTGACAAACAAGTCTATAATTCAAGCTTTATCTTTTATCATGTGTATATAAAGATTTTCACTCATTCAGGTCAGTAAATTGTCTCTGAGTAATCACTCAAGGTTACTGGAACTTGCTTTTTTAATCTTGAAAACATTGTGTCACTCTTTCTCGGAAGTTTTATTGGTTCAGCTGAGTGTTGAGAAATTCCTTGCTTTACACAAATTCAAGCCTTTGGATCTTAATGATTGTCATGTGACCTAAAGGAAAAGTTCCGGAAGGGAAAAAAAATCCAAATGTACACAACTTCCCCTTTACTGTTTTTCTAGTAGAAGTTTCAACATAATACAATCAAAAATGTTTTCCTTGAATTGTAGCTCTCTATGGTCTCCTGGTTTATCTTTTAGGCTATTTTTGATTTCACATTCAGTGGTATAAAGGTCATGTATATTTACTTGTAAACCTTCCTATTCATTCCCATCTGCTCCTTTCGCTTGTCAATATGGAGTTTCTCAGAGGTTTTCAGGCAACTGAAGTTCTACAACAACGTTCCAGACCATTTAGTTTATGGTGCGGTCTACACTTGCAGAACGTGTGTATGAGTTTGCAGTCACTACATCGCTGAAGACGAAAATGCACAAGTAAGTAAACATCTACAGACTTCTTCACAAGTGAAGAAGAACGAACAAACTTATCAGTTATTTGGAAGTTACTGATGAAATAAAAAATGTTTAGAATGATAAATGTTATTTAACAATTGTCAATTTTTTCCATGATGGAGACTACATGATAACTAAGTAATAAATTCACCCTACTGCTCAAATATATGTGTGTGTGTATATTATATATAATATATACACACACACACATACATATATATATATATATATATATATATATATATATATATATATATATATATATATATATATATATATATATATATATATATATATATATATATATGAGACAAAATGTAACGGCAATGATTAAAAACGGTTGCACGCTATACGCTACATGAGGCGAGGTGAGAAAAAGTCCTCAGCAAACTTATGAGAATGGGTTCCCTTTTGAGTCTGGTTCCTCTCAATTTCTTCCTCACGATGTCTCAGGGAGTTTCTCATTGCCATCAAAGTCTCTTGCTTAATCATTAGGGATAAACTTATCAATTTAAAATTCATATCCTGCATTCATATATTTCTGTAAAGCTTCTTTGTGACGATGTCCATTGTTAAAAGCATTATACATATAAAATTGTACAGAATTGAATATTCTCTTTGTTTTCGTACTGTCAGTCATGTATGAGTCCTCCAGTACTGCCTGGGGTGCTGTTAAAATGTTTTATTTATCTACTTTTATTTTGCTACAGGCAGCAAATTGACAATCCTCAAAGTCTTTGAATTGCGCCATATTGTTTGTGGAAGCCAACTGCTGAGGTCATGCATAGACACCTGTTAGACACCTGATGTTAGACACATCATGTTAGACACCTGACCCGTCTTCTCTGATCTGTGTTTGTATGTTAACAACTTTGTTGTTGGAAAAAGTTACTGTTATAATACTTATACAGATAAGTATTATAACAGTAACTTTCTCCAACAATGAAGGAGAAACAGCAACCTTGGTAACAGCAAGCTTTTCTATTGCAGTGACTGTTTCGTGATAAAATGTTTTACCGCTTGGTAAAACTGCTTTTTGTCGTTTTGTCTTGTTAGGCTAATATAATACTAGCTAGCTAGAACTAGCATACCTGAAGTCACTGAGGTTAAATCTGTGTGTGTCAAATTCAATTCCAACCAGTAGTTGAAATAAACACTGGATAGTTTAGTGTGTTAGTGTTGCAAATCACAAACATGTCTACACTGAGTGAGATGAAAACGTGATTCATGATTTGTTGGTGGTTAATTATATGAATGCACTGGAGTGAGTTTGTCCAGAAATTTGAAATTTTATTATTTTTCATAGTAAAATTTGGGTTTGTGTTTTGCATTAATGATCAGGTGCTCTCGGATGGCCTTCGACTTGAAAGGACTTGCTAAATTACACAATCTAGACAAATTTTTATAGAAGAGTGATTGATTATTCAGCATTATTTCAGAGCCACAGTGTCTTACCAGGAACCAGTAGATGTTCATGAGCAGCAGTGCAAACAGCAGAGCGTTGAAGAAAAAGTAGAAAGGGATATTGGGGACGGATTGCAGGCTGGTGACGTAAGAGGCGTACAGCACTTTGAGGGGGAACCAGTACAGTCGGAAGCAGAACCTGTAGAGGAGACAAGCACATGGTTACATGAAGTACCAGCAACTCAGCAGGAGGTAGATAAAAAAAAAGACAGCAAACTGGAGAAAACAAAAGAAGTAAGAAAGAAGATAAGTGAACTTATCTTCTTCTAGAACTAAAACAATGCTTAACAACAGCAACAATAATGCAATAATGATGTATACGGGATTCTCCAAAGAAATGAAATTAAGTATTACTACTGTATGTCTCCAATTGGAAATTACATTAAGCCAAGCTTACAGAGTCGTGTAGTTTATACACTTTTTTTTTAGTTTATATACAGTATTATTTATAGGATTAATTTCCCCTAACAGCAGTGCTTCTGCAAATCACATTTTTATATTAATGTGCTTGTTGACATATGGTAACACATTTTTTTTGTATTTTCTGTATTTATTAAACATTTATGGAAGGAGTCTCCAGTGACAGTCAGAAGTAAATCTGTAACTAAGCTTTCTGACATCTTCACGACAGAGGAGTTTATGCTTTACGGTTTCTTGCCAACATGATAAAGTTAATCAGACAAATATAAACACAGCTTAAGAGAGAGACAAAGAGAGGCTGATGAGGGAATGACTGTTTATAGCTGCTGTAATGTAAGTGAGAACAGGGACTAACTTGTGGACATTCCACAACATTGAACATAACTTTAAATGGAAAAAATGTATGATGTATTGTTCCTAAATATGATGTACTGTAAAGGTTAGCAAATTGCTGTGGTATTAGAGGAATAAAACACTATGGGACATGCTGTTATTGAAAAATAATCAACTTCAGGGTGGTAATGGTAATTCTGCTTCATTACACCACCACATCACTCATGAAAAACATTTTTTAAATACATTTGTTCAGTAGAAATCAAAGACAGATAATCAAAGTACGATCATGTGCACCAGCATATACCTTCGACATTGCGGAATTAAAATGTAATTCTTTTGAAGTGTTGTTGCTGTGTCTTTTGCTCATTTCTTATTGTTCTTCTAAGTTCTAATTTTTGGATAATGTTTTTGGTTCTCTTTTCCACCTCTGCTGACTGACTGAGTAACTCACAAGCAAGTGTGTGAATAAGTGGGCCAATTTTATTTTTTGATAACCCGTGGCCCAATTTTAAAATGGTCACAGACTACAAATAGCTGTAGTTTGGACACCACTGCCCTTGCACCGCCCCTGCAGTGGTGTATTTGGAAGCTGTAAGCAGATGTCCTGATTTTAGATTCGGTGACTTTGACCAAAATCTCACAGATGTTTAGTTATACTTTGTCTTTACAAGGAGATCGGAAACGTGTGTGTGTGTTTGTGTGTGTGTGTGTGTGTGTGTGTGTGTGTGTGTTTTTCATGTGCAGGCCTCACCATGTGATGCCAAAGCCCAGAAAGCCCACGCTGGACAGGACATCATTGATCATGTAGCTTTTTCCTGCACGGATCTTGAAGTAGACGTTGAGTTTTGTGAACTCCAGCAGAATGTCGTTGATGTCATGGAGGAACAGCACGAGGAGCCCGATATTGTGATACCTTTAAGGAGAGGAAGTTACAAAAACACACCAATGTAAGTAAACCTAAAATTACATTTTAGTGGTACAGAGTCTGAGACACAGCTGAGTGCAAATATTTGCAACCTCCATGGTTTAGTAATGGAACAAAAATATCTCTAATTAATAACAGAAGTCTAAAATGTTTTTTAAAAATAATAATAATAAAATAAAAAAATGTAATGGAATAACAACACCACAAACAATAAGACAACACTAAAATGGTATAATGAAGTGGAGTTACTGTTACCAACACATTGTTTCCTCTAATACCACAGCAATTTAACATCAATTACAATTTCTATTTATTAAAGAACGACTGACACATTGTATTTATTATATATTTACAGTTATATTAAATGATATGAAACATTTGTGAAACAAACTAGTTCCTGTTCTCATTTACATTATAGCAGCTATATTTTAATAAGTCTAACACAGCTTGTCATGTTACTGAGAAACCACAAAGTGTAAACTCCTCTGTCCTGAAGATGTCGGAAAACTTGAAGTTGCAGTTTTACTTTTGACTGTTACAAAGCGCTGACACTGGAGACTCCTTTCATAAATGTTAAACTAACGTTTCCTTACAGAAAATATTACCATTTCAATGATTACACACTTTTGAATCAGTTTATGTGGCGCATCTGCTTTATAAGTCCCTATGACTGATCAGTTACTATAAAAATGATTTGAACCGCTGTTATGTAAAAATTAAATCAACACCTTCTGACCAATCAGAATCTAGAATTCAACAGAGCTGTGGGATAGGCTGACAAGCTCTGTTCTTCACACACACCACCAGGAAATTAGAAATTTGGTGAAAAAAAAAGACATAGACCAGTGAATGGTGCTCTCTATCTCCTCCACGTTAAGTTCTCTCCTGACCTGAAGGCGTAGGAGAATGCAATCAGTGCCAGAGTGATGAAGTGATGCAACAGCATGACGGCGGAGTCTTTCCTCCACGCATCCATGTATATTGTGGCGTAGATGGAGTGGCCGTAGAAGCTCCCCTGGATCAAATAGACAATGGCGATATCCGTAGGCACCTGCATTCCGCTCTTCCAGTCTAGTGATCGATTATTCATGGATTAATACATTATTGACTATCTGAAACTAAAACAAAAGTTCATCCGTGAAGGATCGGTAAAGAAGATGTACAGTTGAGGTCATAAGTTTACATACACCTTGTAGAATCTGCAAAAAACAAAATGCAATTTTTATTATCTCTAATTACTAAAACTAAACTAAAAATAAAAAATAAATAAAACTTTCAGATTCTGCAAGGCATATATAAACCTATGACCTCAACTGTACATGCTGTAGAGTTAAGTCATTCTGAGGAAATACCTAAAAAACACAACTGTAACAAGAGGAAGTGAGTGGGTCAGCGGCAGTGCCTGTATTTGTTTTGACTGGTTTACCACTATCAAGATCACATGGAATGTTATTTCCTCAAAATCCTATGCTTAATAAAGTAATCAGGCTGTTCTAGGAAAATGATCAATGACAGAATAGTCTGATGAGTCCCACTGAAGTCCCACTGTTTCACTTATACCACAGTAATTTAGATTATTTTATTGAGAAGAGTACAAGTTCAAAGCCAAAGAAATGCAGTTAGCCTCCAACCAGAAGCACAAAACCACAAGTAGCATTAAGTGTAAAAATAAATAAATAAATAAATAAATAAATAATTTTGTGCACTTACACCTCTACTCTGTGCACTTTGCTTCTCCTGGAACTCAATTAATGGATCTTATATGGTAGCAGTACTTGTATTGTTCTCTGCTTGATATATCGCTTTGCTTGTATTTTTCTCATTTGTAAGTCGCTTTGGATAAAAGCATCTGCTAAGTGAATAAATGTAATAAATGTAATGTAAAGTGCAAGCGCAAAAGTGATAACAAGGGAGGGTGTAATGTGAAATGTGCAGATGGCCTGGTAGCTGAACAGTGCAAATAATATATAAGGCATGAAAAACAGTGAAAATGGCATGATGTGAGTCTAGAGAGATGGATTAAAGAAATTTGAGACTGTACAGTGCAGTGAACAAAGTGCAAATTTGCTAATGATGTAATGTTTATACAGTCATGTGAAAAAATAAGTACACCCCATGGGAATTGTCGACTTTTTTGACACGCTTGGACAAGCTAACATTTGATCGTCTTTGAAACAGTGCCTATTTTTTCCCCAAATATTTTTTATTAAGAAAAAAGATACTTCCTGTCACAGAGATACAATACAATTCACGTTATAATAATAATAATAAAAAGAGCACTATAAGAAAAAATAAAATTAAAGGAGTACAATCAACTGAAAAAACACCATCTAAATTGATACCAGATCTTAAGTGTCTTAAGTGATCTTAAGTCAAGAACAACTTGATTATTAGTATATAAAGAGAGTTTTGTAGGTAGAGAGGAATAAAGTAAAATGGGTATAGAGGATTCCCTACAATATGACAGTTCCAATTCACACCAAGAAGATCCCGGAGATTCTACCCAGTAGCAAAGTTTATGGATGTGTGCAACCCAGTAATAGGATTGAAAATTGGGTAATGCAAGTCCTTCACTGAATCTATATCTCTGCAATAAAGTTTTACGAGCCCTTGCTGACTTCCCACCCCAAATAAAATAACTAATTATTTTATCCAATGTATCAAAGAATCGTTTTGGCAGAAAAAGAGGAATTATCTGAAATAAGAAAAGAAATTTCGGTAATATATGCATTTTGACAGCATTGATCCTGCCAATTAGAGAAAGGGGGCGATTACCCCAACTTTGAACATTGCATTTAACCTTTGAGATAAGGGGAGCAAGTTTAGACAAGGAACGTGCCACATTAATACCCAGGTATTTAAACCCTGATTGACTAAATTCAAAAGGTAGATCTGACTGTTGGAGATAAAATGCTGCAGAATTGACGGGGAAATAGTCGCTTTTCTCCAAATTTAATTTATAACCTGAAACTGAACTGAAGGTTTCCAGAACACCTAAAACAACAGGCATAGAATCAATAGGATCGGTTACATACAATAACATATCATCAGCATATAGCAACAATTTATATTCGACACTGTATCGGACTATTCCTTTAAATAAGCGAGGAGATCTTAAACGATAGACAGAGACTCAATAGCGACAGCAAAGAGCAAAGAGCAAAGGCAATAAGGGACAGCCTTGGCGACACCCTCGTCCGAGAGCAAAATAATCAGAATGAATATTGTTAGTATGAACACTGGCTTTAGGGGATGAGTAAAAGAGGTGGATCCAAGAAATAAATTTATCCTGGAATACAAATTTCCTCAAAACTGCAAACAAGCACTCCCACATTACAATCTCAGGAAGTTCAGGCAAATGCTTTGAATAAATTAGATTAGAGTGTACGGGTATTAAAAAAAACAACTGACGTCCCTTTATAAAATTATTTTGCTTTTCAGATATAATATAAGGGAGCATGTTCTCTAAATGAGATGCAATTACTTTTGCCAACACCTTTACATCTGCATTAAGCAGAGACAGTGGTCTATAGGAACCACAGGAGGTTGGATCTTTACCCTCCTTCAGAAGGAGAGCTATAGTGGCTTGTGTCAGAGTTGGTGGCAAAGTACCACGTTCTAAGGATTTATTGAACACAGATAAAAGCAATGCCAATTTTCCAATAAACGTGTTCAAAAAATTCAAGTGGAAACCTGTCTGGGCCAGGGGCTTTGTTAGACTGCATAGTTTTAATTGAATTTGAAATTTCTTCAAGAGAGTGGGGAGTCCAGTTGCTTGGCAGTACTAGAATCAATAACAGGGTTTTGAAGAAATTCATTTTGACAGACAATACCAAATTCAATTTAGTATTGTCTGTAGGAAATGCAGATTTATAATTTATTAAGCTCACTTTGATGTATTTTAATAAACCAGCACACTGCTTCTGCACATGACATAACATAACAATATTATACAACAGTTAGTTCTGGTCCATTAATTTGATTGGACAAGCAGCATTCCAAGAGTGCTGATATTTAGTATAACTGTTTCTATCACTTGTCTGTGTTCACTACATAAAATTCCAATTCTAGCAATTGTCTGTTGCACTGAAACTGTTACTACACTTACTACGGACTGCCAGTCTGTCTGTGTGTTGGCATGGCAACATGCAATGCTATATCCAGATGTATTTCCATTCATGGAGCAAAATAAACAAAATATTTGGCCATATTGTGTCTGAAATGTCAGTTACTCGATATGAATTTCTTGTTTACAGAACTGATCTATGAAATCAATATCACAGTCACAGTAAAATGATTTTAAAGTAGCATTAATTTCCAGGGGATCTGTAGTGATATAGTTTTTTTTAAATACTAGGTATCAGATGGGAAGTGACCTGTCACCATAGCGGATATACCAGTAAAGGACTTGGCTTGTCGCCATGTTCATAGTATGAACCACGAGTACATAGTAACAAGCGATCTACCTCTTTAGTCGAAATAAGATTGTAATTCCGCTTGTAAGTCAAGACGCTGTTTAAGTAGTTCTGAAGAAGGATTCAGTGCCTAGCAGTGCGCCTTTTATTAGAGAGAGCAGAGTAAGAAATAATCTACCCTCTGAGACAGGATTTACTGTAAGTGTCTCCCATAACAGTGAATAAGAAGTGGAGTCATTCTGATTGAAGGAAAGAAAGTCATCAATACAAGCTGAAATGAACTCGTAAAATTCTTTGTTTGCCAAAAGAAGAGAGTTAAATCTCCAAAGCGGTGGGTTACGTTTATAAATTGAAAGTTGAATATCTAATTGTAGAGGCGCATGGTCAGAAATTACAGAATCAATCCTCGAATTGGAATGATGCACCTGGGAGAAGAAAGAAATATTTTAAGAGAGGGGTTACGGGATCTCCATCGATGGAAACAGTGCCTATTAATAAAGTTGACATACCTGAACAAAACCACAAGGAAAATTTGATTTTTACTCAAGAGAAATATCAATACATGTCATATTCTTCTGTGGAAAAAGTAATTACACCCTTGGCCTCAGAATCCAGTATTGCCCCTTTAGCAGAATATTCCATGCAATATTCTTTCAGCTGCAAGATGTTTGAGGGTTTTCTTGCACGTACAGTACTTCCCGTTTCAAATCCCCCCAACACAACATCCCCCCACAGGCCATTCCATTTCTTCTTTTCAAGCCATTCCTTGGTGGATTTGCTAGTGTGCTTAGGATCATTATCCTGTTGAAAGGTCCACTTTCGGTTGGCCTTACATTATCTTCAATCCCTTGCCAGACTTATAGGCATCCACAACTTTTTCCTGAAGGCCTTACAGAACTCTTTAGATCTTGGCATGATGACACCACATACCTCAATAACAAAGGGAACACCAGACACTAGATATGAGAGGAGTATAAATGAGACAGGTTCCACCTGCACTCACTAAGCAGATTCTAATCACTGGCACCCAATCTTCAACACCTGATTCTAATTTTATGGATTTGAAGATGTGATAAATATAGGGGTGTACTTACTTTTTCCATGTGACTGATCTGGGTTTTTTTTTCTTAATTCAAATTGTGAAAAATTACAAAAAAATGTCAATTTTATGTGTCATTTGATAGAGTGCATCAGCTTTATTAATAGGCACTGTTTCAAAAAGGATAAAATATTTGCGTGTCCCATTTCCATGGGGTGTACTTATTTTTTCACATGACTGTAGTTACATTTAATGTTCTCACTTACATTATAGCAGCTATAAACAGTGGTTCCCTCACCAGCCTTTCTTTTTTGTAACTCTTGAAGTCAATAAGACAAAAAAAATGCAGCTTGTCATGTTAGCAAAACGATTACATAGTTACTTGTTACTGTTAGTTATGGATGCATCAATAATGGCTTGTGTCAGGCAGTCCTTACAGGAGGTTTTTTTTATTGTTGCGGTGAAAAATGCTTGATTTTGCTGCGGCTTTTTTCAAAATTTGTGATTCAATTTGCTGATTTATTTTGTGCCTTTTTGCAGAAAACTACTTGAATTGTTGGTAAATTAGACCATTTAGCTGCACTCATAAGCAGTGACGCAAGCGTGCAAAGAAACTGTTGCATGTGAGAGAGAGCACTTCTCTTCTGCAAGAAATGAGCATGGAGACTTCCTTTCCCCTCGCTCTTCATGACAACTTGCAGAAGATTTTTAATGACCACGCTCGCTGTTATTGCTCTGCAAGCTCAGGTGTGCGCGTTTTATTAAAAAACACACTGTTTAAACACCATAAAGTTGTCAAACATAAAACTCAACACGAGAAGTTCATCCTTAGCAGCAATCAATATAAAAAGAGCTAAATAATATGTTCCACGGCATCCCTGATTGATTAACACTAAGTACTCACTACTCATTTCTGTATCAGTATTGGTATCAACGATTAGCTAAAAACAATGTACTCAGTCCGAAAATGAATGCTATCAATGCATACGTACTGTTGGTTTTATGTTTAGTTGACAGCAGACATTTTAACCAATTAAAACCTAAATATTTGAAATCTGTTTTTTTCCTCCCTCTCAAATTTTCTTTGAAATAAAGTATTTTTCATGAAGGAATTAGAGATTGAAATTTTAAAACTGATAGTTCTTACTGTAAATCCTGAAACATACAACTAAAGTACTAAATGACCGAGAGTCCAAAAGATTGTAACAATCACCCTGTCCAATCAACCTGGTCATCCAGTTCGTCTCGTTTTAATACGTCTTTGAATTCAATCATAGCTTGTGGATTTTCTTTTATATTTACCATTTGTTTTGTTATGGGGGAAAAAAAGTTGACAAATATTATTCATTTAAAATGTACATTTCTTTGGTGTCCATGGTTTCACTTTACTCAGAAGCGTTCTGCCCTACAGCAAAAAAGGAGATAAAGATGAAGAACTTGATGCAAAAATCTCTGTAGCTTTCAAAGACAATTCTCCACAGATTATCATCAGTAATGACTGTGTAACGTTATGTGAGGACGATGTGAGTGCCTCACATGAGAGTGACTACAGGATGTCTAAAAAGCTGTTAGTGTAATCACACAGGTTAAGTCCGCTAATGTTTATCGATCAGATCCTCCTCCAGCTCACAAGCCGAAAGCAGAGTAGAGTGCTTTCAACATCAACACTAAATCAATTTTTCCCACCACAATACAAAACACTTCCATAACTACTCATACCCATAACTGTAAATGCTGAATGCTGCAGAGTGACCGGAACTCTGTGTTTTTTTTTGTTTTGTTTATAAAATCATTTATGCTATCAAGGCAGATGTCTGGATATGTGTATATGTACATAAAAGCTACACACGTAAGGAATAAAACGCTCTCTTATAGGAAAATAATCAACAACTGCATGGTGTGATAAACCAGAGTTACTGATACCACTAGTTTATGTGAAATATCCACCCCTGTGAATGAGCTGTTACTATAGAAACGATAATGTATTACAATGTAATTTGGTGTCATACCTGCGGTTAGAGAAAATGAAATAAACTTACTGTAAAAGACAGAGGAAGGGTTGTGAAAGAAGCCGTAGTTGCAATAGAAGAGCAAGTAGGTGGTGTAGGACCATGACATCGTGTAGAAGACCAGCTTCCAAGCACTTTCTGGCATCTTCGCCACATCTTTGGGATGGAGACGACACCACTGGGCGAATGGCTACAACAGACAACATGCAGATTCTTAGCATTTCATGCTAGATAGCAGTTTTTTATGCTATATTAACACTATTAATCTGTTAAGCATTTAAGAATACTTCCAGAAGAAAATATGGTCAAACCTACAGTCATGTGAAAAAATAAAGTACAGATCATGGAAATTGTTGGCATTTTTGACATATTTGGACAAGCAAACATTTGCTAATCTTTGAAACAGTGCCTATAAATAATGTTGATACACTTGAACAAACCCACAAGGAAAATGAGCTTTTTCAGTCATTTATTCAACAGAAGTATCAATAGATGTGACATTCTTCTGTGGAAAAATTAAGTTCACCCTTGGCCTCAGAAGCTAGTATTGCCCCCTTTAGCAGAAATAACTTCTTATAGGTGTTTTGCTTAATTGTTCACCAGACTTGCTGGAATTTTTCACCACTCTTCCATGTAATATTCTTTCAGTTGTTTGATGGTTTTCTTGCATGTACTGCTCATTTCAAATCCCCCCTCAACATTTCAATGGGATTCAAATCCAGGCTTTGACTAGGCCATTCCTTACCCCTCCATTTCTTCTTTTTGAGCCATTCCTTAGTGTTCTTAGGATCATTATCCTGTTGAAAGGTCCAGTTTTGGTTCAATTTCGTACAGATAGCCTTACATTATCTTCAAGCACTCTTTGATATGATGCAGAATTCATAGTTGATTCAAGGAATGCAGGCTGTCCAGTCCCTGAGGCAGAGAAGCAACCCCAAGCCATAACATTTCCACCACCGTGCTTCACAGCGCCAAACATGTCTGCTGTTACTGTGGCCAAACAACTGTATCTTTGATTCATATGCCCAGAGCACATTATTCCAAAAGGCCTGGTCTTGCCTATATGCTCATTGGCAAACTGTGGTCTTGCAAAGGCTTTTTCCTGGCATGCCTCCCATGCAGGTCAAGTTTGTGCAATCTTTTCCTGATTGTAGAAGCATGCACTTTACTTATTTTTTTTCACATTACTATATACGACACCAATAACAGACTTGGGATCTTGGGAAAAGCCTTTCTAACAATTTTGAAAACAAATTTACAGTAACTAAATAAGAGCTAACTAATAATTTTGCAAGATACATTACAGAGCAATCAGTCTTAAATTTTTAAAAAATATTTTTCTAACAACCATGAAGCTATGTTATATGTACTCTGTAATGTACTCTAACATTAGCGACAGGTGAAAACAATGTAGCATACAGCTTAGCCAAAATCCAGGCCAAACAACAAAAAGGCAAATCAGAAAATTTGGACATAATGTTTACAACATATTGTTAAATATACCATTTAAATAAGAACACAAAGTGATGCTTTTTTCCTAGGATGTACGTACAAATGCATGAATAAATAATAAGCATACATGGCTTCATCCAATCACAGAGCAACAAGTGGCTGAGCATTAAAGAGTTTTAAACAGATTTTGGAGCTACCATTTTAGCCTCAGAGACCAGAAAGTAGGATAAATTAACCTGCTAATTAGCTTGGCTCCTTCGGCTGATTAAAATAAATAAATAAATAAATAAATAAATAAATAAATAAATAAATAAATAAATCTGGATGCACACATGACTAATGAACATTAGTTACTTGTCAATATAATTATTTTTTAGCTATTTTTAATGGACCTGTGTATTATTATGTGCTTTTCTGTTGGTGTTGCTAATTTGAAGAAACTTGCACAATGACAGCTGACTGTTAATCTCTGACTTCTGTCTGCAATACCTAGTGAAAAAACTAGCAAAACTTCCATTTCCAAAAACTGTGATAGTGATGTGGAATGGCAGTTATAATTCACTAATTTTACTCTTTCAATACTATAGTTAGCTAGCTAAGCAATGTTAAGAGACTGTGACATTGTCCAAGCCGAATGCAACAGGCATATTAGGGCACTTTCACATACACAGTGTTTAGTCTGGAAGCCAGATGAGTTCTCTCTGTCAGCATGGGTCTTTAGGCAGGTGAGAACACAGCAATTACACACAGGTCTGAGAGCGTTTGAGCAAGTCAGTCCTGGTTAGCTGCTGGTCGTGGGGAAAGCGATGGGACTCTGAATTAACTCGGCTGCAGGAAGCGAATCAACATGCTGTGTGTTTTTGGTTGTGGTTTTTTCTTCTGTACATGTGAGTTGCTAAACTGAGTTACAGTACAGCACTGTAACATAGTGGAAATGCCATGCAAAACAAAAAAGTACATAAATGCTGTATGTGACAAAAAAAAATGTATTAAACTAGTTATTTATATATCTAATAATTTATTTAGCTGTGTCCAGTGTCTGACCAATGAAGGAAAGAGTTTTACAAAGGTACTTTCAGCCCAACACACACCTCAGACAATGTTTATTTATTGCTTTTTGGTTCCTTTAATTACTAAAGGAGTAATTATCAATAGAAACGAACCAAAATAACTGATTTCATTCCAATTCGTTCTTTACAAACAGACGAACAGGTGTGAAAGTGCTCTTCGACACTGCAAACCGGTCTCAGGTTCCTGTAAATGGACACTACTTACTAACAGCACCTTACAAAACGGACCTTGGAGATGAGGTGCTCAGTAAATCTTCATGTACTTCTGCTTTGAAAGGAACTGGGAAGGAAAAAACCAAAAATAGGAAGGTAGTAGCCTTCTCTCACAGCACGTACTTCATGTGCTAAAAACTGCTGAAAAAGTATGACACAATTCACAACACTTTTTTTCTGCTGGCTAAGTGAGAAAAAATACAAAGGAGCCAGATGTTTAGAGCAGATATTTTGTGTTTTAAAATCAGAGGTTGTGATGGTAATGTTGTTTATTTTTGTTTTACTGCAAGAAATATTCCATTTGAGATGTCACTGACTGTAAGAAATCTTTGTTTGGGTCAAATTAATAATCTAAAAATATCAATGTTCAATCAGAAGAGGATTGGACTACTGATCAGATGGTCGTGAGTTCAAATCCCAGCACTGCCAAGCTGCCACTGCTGGGCGCTTGAGCAAGGCCCTTAACCCTCAACAGCTCGGTTGTATAAATGAGATAAAGGTCGCTCTGGATAAGGGCATCTACCAAACGCCGTAAATGTGCTGCAAGTATAAAATTTTCATCCAAATCTCAGAATGTAAGCACTGTTATAAAGTCTAAAATCCACCAATAGGAGGATTGTATAGGATGACACTAGTGTTAGTGGCAATGGCGAAACTTAAACAAAATATGCTAATGGAAAGAAAAATCTCTATATTACCTTAAACTCACAGAATGTTTGTGTTTATGCGTGCCCGATTTTGGCGCAAGCTGATTTCCATATGACGTAAGCATAGTAATTTTAGCATGTTTAAAATTCAAATGTTTAAAACTTTAGCGGGTTTCAGCATGTACATCTTTGTATACGCACTTTTTGATGACAGTGTTCGAACACGGAGACACAATGAGGTTTTCATATCGAGAAACGATCATTGGATTAAGAAACTTTTATTTATTTATTTATTTATTTACAGTTTCCTTGGAATAAGTTAGCAGCAGTTAAATTAGACCGTACTCATAGCCTGTTAGCAAATGTGGTGAATCTATTTGCAATGTCAGACCTTAGAAGTAGTATATGGAAATGTTTAGGATAGAAAAGTCATGGATGCGTTTCCTGGTGGAAGCTTTAAGGTTGTACAGTTTCGTTACAGTGCTTCATTCTTATCTCGCTGTGATAGTCTATGTTCTGCCCAGTGTCACATTCAGACATAGGGCTATTGTAATCAGAGACATGAATGATAACTATTTACATCAATGAAGCATTCTCTATCCCATTTACCTGGTCTCCAATTTCCCTTCAACAATTAGTGTTGTGCATGGGTAAACGGAGGCCAGGGATGAAAATGCGACACCACAAAACCACACTAAGGCATCGTGTGACACCACTCTTGTAATTAAGGAGCAAAATAATAAGTCTGAGAGACAGTCCACTTTGAAGTGACAATGTCTCTGATTGGTTCAGACAGCCGGCTGTTATTGCGCAACAGGGCGAGTGGGCTAAATGCTGATCCTAAATGCTAAATGCAGCCCATCATGCTGGGGGAATTTATAGAGACCAGCTGTCATCAATGACTCCCCATACCCCCTACATCACCTTACACTCCAGCTCCATCTTATAAACACACACTCACGCTTAATCACTGTTGCTGAGCAAAGATAATCCAACTGTCAGTTCTTATATAGTAAGAACTTCATTATTAGGCCTCATTCTGTGCTAGATGTTGATTAGTAAATTTTACAAGTTGTCCCACTTATTCATAAGCATATAAGTAGTAGATTGTCATCTTTTCCATAGCAAAAACTGATTTTACACTGTTTAATTTGAAAATTACATTTCAAGCTTCAATGATATTTGAGCTAACAATGAAACTAAGAGCATGCAGCATGGTGCTGGAGCTCCTTATAGAGTAATGATGGATGGAGGATGTTATGTCTACAGCAGTGTCTGGGAGGTTTTCCCACCACACTGAACTCCTGCCTCAGTAGTGAGTATGGATCAGCCTCTTTGAGCCAGCATGTGCCACTGATCTGACACTAAATTATCAGAGTATCTTGTGTGATCTCGCTCCAACCTCTTCACATCATGCAAAGTGATATCAAAGTGTACATTAAAGCAAAATAAAATAGCATAGTCTTGTGTTGTTGTCTGTAGACTCGACTTCAGCTAGTCTGAAATATTTTTTCAGAATAATCTAGCACATTTTGCTGCTTGCTTTACCATCTGCCTCGCTGTTTTTTTGCCACTTCCCCACAATGACAACTAATGTATGTAATAGTTGACTAGTCAATGCAATCCGCATTCTCTGCAAAACTCATTTTACCTCTTAAGCAGGTTATAAAAGCTGAACGAAAGAACTCTTTTTTTGCAGTAGGAAAGTATGGCAACTGTCAAGTTCAGGCAGTTACACCACAGTTGGCCACACATTAAGTGAGTCCAAAGACATAAGGCCTCAGCATGCTTCATGCTGAGACAACATTTGGCTGTTTTTCTTGAACAATATGACATAAGCATAGACCTCATGCAGAGACTTCACTCACCATGAAACATTACACAAACAACCCTGTGATTTGATTGGTTGTTACAAACAAGGCATGCCTAAGTCGATTCATTCCAAGCATCACATTGGTTTCACTAGCATGCTAAACTCAGCATCCTCAACCCTCGATTTATTTAATGGTATCATGCTTCTTATTTCTATTTTCCTAAGCAGATCTTCCTCATCCTAGTGTTCTATCATTAGTTTATGTACTTCATATTTATGTACAACTCCCGTGTTGCTGTAGTTTATGCTGTCAGTACTTTGGGGATGCAATCCTCTTCCTGCAGTTATGGAAATTGTCATGAAATTTTAATAGCTCCATCTGCAATTCTGAAGAATCTGATGGCCAAAACAAAACTGCAGCGGACAGGTGGTTTCATCTTCATGCAACTCTCACCAGATGTAATATCTGCTATAAATATGTGGAGTTCAGATAAGCAGCATAGCTGCTGGTGTACAGAAACCTAACAGTAGTTGGTCTACTTCCTCTCTGCCAAAATTACATTTCCTCTGTGAAACATACAGTTTCCACAGCAACCAATGCAGCCTCAACAAGACATTTCTCTCAGCCTTTGCGTGTGATCTTCAGAGCAGACATGAACAGATCAGCATGCTAAAAAAAAATGCTGTGTAATGCAGCTTATTGTAATCCATGTCATCTTAGTCAAACACAAAACAGTATACACACATTTGTCCTTTTAATGGGCTGAGCCAAAAAAAACATTCCACTGCAAAATATCAACAGCAATCACTTTGTTGGAACTGTTTCCTGTGAATAATTGAGCTTTTGATGATTTGTTGACCATTTAGGTTAAAAGAGGAAAACCCCAGATCTGATAAAGATCTAATGCGTCTCAGTCATACCCTAAGTATGGAAGGACCACAGCAAGACAAAACACATAAATCCTGACATTTACTGACCCATTTGTATGGTGACTTCTGGTGATTTACACTAACAGTATTCATCAAAGACCAATGTTCACCATCAAACACTGACACTCTCCATCAAAACACAATATTTGTTAAATACTAATGCTCTGCATAAGAGTCACTGTTCTCCAGAAAACATCATCCATTTAACATCAAAGCTGTTCAACAAAAACAATCTTCAGCAAACACCAATGCTCTCCAAATGTTGATGCTCTCAATGCAACATCAGTACTTTTCCTCAAACACCAATTCCTTCAAACAAAGACCAACTCTCTTCATTCAGCACTGTTGCACTTCATCAAACTCCAACACTCTCCAACCAACACCAACACTATCCAGTATACACCAAGGCTTCCCATCAAACACCACTGCTCCTAAACTGACACTTACACTCTCCACCTAACACCACAATTTTCACCAACAAACACCAACACACTCCATTAAACTCCACTGATGCTCTCCAACCAACCGTTATTCTCCATCTAATACCACAATGTTCTCCAACCAATACGTATACTCTACAGCCAACATGAATGCACTGGATCCAACACTGATGCTCTCTCCAAACAACACCATCATCTCCAGCAAACAACAATGCTCTCCAACCTACACCAACATTCTACAGAAAATACAAATGCACTCTAGAAAACACCAACAAACCTGGAGCTAAACCCTTGTATAACCTTAGAGGAATTGATCATAAGTTGCACCCGTTAAATGTTTAAAGGGAAGCATAGCATTGGTTTTCAACAACTGATCTTTATAAGCAACACACCATCATTTCCATATATCACCATATAACAATGAAGATACTCAAACACATCTGCCAAGTGACCACATGCAGCTGGTATTTGAATCAATCATTCCACCTGTTAGCAAGTGGAGGCAATCTGGCAAAGCCTTCTTTGTTTCATTGTTTGTCATTAATAATACACAGACAGTGCAACATAAGCTGATGGTTTAGTGAACAGCACAATGGCTCCAGGTTTATACCTCAGGCAATGTGAATTGAAACCAAAACTACTGTAATTGCAGAGGAGAGCAGCTTACCTTCCCTTTCATTTATTCGTTCAGTCAATTACCATATTTAATCACTCTCATGTGTTCACTAGGGGTGTCAATATTAAAATAATTTTGTATAATTTTTTTTTTTTTACAAAAGTTTCTTTTTAGTTCATATAACAAAAACAAAAGGATGCAAAAAGGTCAAATCCCCTAATCAGTTCTAGATTAGATTTCGAGACATATGTCTGTAGTAATTATAATTGAGTTACACAGGATCTCTGTAGGACTCACAGAGATGGGTGTCTCCATGATGCTCATCACACTATAAATGGTCACACTACTCACACATCACTACAGATGCACCTTTATTATAAGTGACTGATGTACTGAGCATGGCCATGCAAGTTGTATTTAATGATTAGTGGGCCACATGATCATAACCTGTGCTAGGAACTCAATAACTTACGTAACAGCACCAGAAGAATCGCTTCTGTTTTAAAGGTCATCTATATTGTATCATTCCAAGTTTTAAGTTTTTAAGTTGAAAAACACTTCCTGGGGTAGACACCCGACCTATAGAAGGTGAAATATGGCATAATCTTTCCAGACGGATGCACACTTGGTCCTTAAAAATTGCTGATGTGATGGATTTGGACAGGACTAAAATCCCAGAGATACTCTGGTAATAACTACATTACTCCACCTCCCTAAGTAAAACTAGTCCAGTCTGAAAAGTGCTTTAGAAAGATATTTTTGAGAATAACATTTCGGTGTGAATTTCCATCTGGGATGAATAAAGTGAACGATTGAACAATCGATCATCTGATTGATCTGTCTATCTATCTGTCTACATAAAATCTTAAATTGACAGTATTTATTACATTCAAGATGAAAAAGAGTGGCTCTGAGGAAAGGTGGCTTGCTAAGCAAAAAGAAAAATGCATTTCAGTTGATATTTTAAAAATACAATGATGAGGTAACCATCTGATCATACACTGTAACTAACTATGATATGCAAGACAGGTGATGGAACCAAATATTGCACTAAACTCAGGTAAAACAATGGTTACTATATGAACAGCACATCTGCACAAGAAATAGTACAGTCTCTATAAAGTTCCACAGGTCTCCACGAGCCTTACAGAATCAGGATCATTACATACTGTAATGGCAGGAAGTGCCGGACGTTTACTGGCCTGATTGTTTGTGTTTGTGGTCTCAGCTTAAATGGAAGTTTAGCGATGGCCACCACTTTGACTACAGAGAGAGAGAGCGAGGTAAACAAACCTACTGATCCCTCTATCAGGACATGTTGTTAGAAATCCTCTGTCTTTTACTAAAGAAGGTTTTTTGGGGGGATTTTTTTATCAAATTTCTCCTATATTTCGTTGTTGCTATTTCTCACTTCCTACGAACCACAGCTACGAACCCTGGGAAGACAAAAGATAACCTTTCTAAGACACATGAAACTAGCTTTTCGAGCTGATCGTGCTTGTTATACAGTAGTAGGAGTACTTGCAATAGTATTAACTAATAAGCTAGTGTTGCCCTGACTGATGGGAGTAATGAAAGCCGGACACTTATCCTCTCAGCCAATGATAATATGCCATTGTTAGCATTCAAACTTGGGCCATTTTGGAGCCCCAAAAATTTTTTAAATATGAACTTTGGAAACAATAATACATAACCAACATGCCTAGGAGAACAAAGAATTTCTATATAAATTCCTCAAGCATCAATCAAAATGTACCCGAACTACAAGTTTCAGGGGCAATGTCTGGCACAACACAGTTGATTTTAAAGCCATGATTGCCATGTTTTGTGACGCACCACAGAGGTGGTGCTTTACATTTATATTTACATGTATGGCATTTGGCATACACCCTTATCCAGAGTGACTTACAGAAGTGCTTTGAAGTCTCTATATACCCATGCTTTAGTAATCACTTGCAAAAACCTGCATCATGTCATTCAACATTACACACTGTCACAAAATAAAATACTGTATCTGAATTTTGAAGAGATCTGATAACAAACCAGAGTTTCAGGCAAGCATTGGTTGATACAGATGTAGAGTATCGGATCCTTTGTGCGCATCTCCGTCATCACACACCATTGTGATGTTCCAACTAGTGCCCAGTATGGAAAACCTATGCAAATGGACAGGTGCTGGTTTTTAAGCAGTAAGGAATTTGCATTTTGCTGAAGGAACCACTGCTAAGACTAAACCACAACCTACTAATGACAACTGATTGAGAAACATACACACATTGCAATGTGGGATTGGGTGGGCAATCACACGAAATGCAAAAGGTTATTACAAGTCATCTCCTGTTTTCAATTTCAACGGATCAATACAAACACACAGCTGCGTGATCTTTGGTGGACTTTCACACTAAATGCCGCAGGTTACTTCAGGCCATCACACATTTTGCTTTTTAATGCTTGTGTTTGGCAAACTCAAGGGCACCCTTTTTTAATACGATCAAAAAGGGACGTTAACATTTGGTCTACTTTGGAAATAATTTTCCCGAAACTCGGAAGAGAAACAAGACAGCAGACGGATCAACGAGTCCGTCGGCCTTTTCAGCCTGTCACTCCCATTCCATCACTGTCTTGCCACAGCCACGAGGACGAATACTTTTTACATTAACAAATTCAATGCAAATTCCATGTTGTGTTCCAAAATATAGACGGTAACTCAAAGGGCTATTGGTCAAATCAAGCAGAGCTGTTTGGCCGTCTGTTTAATAACAAGGGACTATAATTGTTCTGCTGTTATCGGAAAATAAATCAACGAATGGGTGGTGTGATGAAGTGGAGTTACTGTATCAAAAGGTGTTTATTTTTCCAATAACAGCACATCCAGAAGTATTTCATTTCTCTTACAACATTTGCTGACAATTGCAATTTTTATTTATTAAACAATGACACATACTTTTTATCTATTTATAGTTACATATAACTCTTACTAATTTAATAAGACAAAAATGCAACTTGTAATGTTACAGAGAAACCACAAAGCATAAACCCTTCTGTTGCTAGAAAACGTAAAGTGACAGCTTTACCACTGACTGTTACAAAGCGCTGACACTGTCCTTCCATAAATGTCAGTAAACACATTTCTCCTTACACAAAACTTCACCATATCAGCAATATGTTGAACACATTTTAATAGAAAAAAAACTATTTATGTGGCGTGCGCACCGTACAAATGATAACATAATAGAACAAGTGCATTATTATAAACATGTGATTTGCAGCCGCGCTACTGTCAGAGCTGCTGTTATAGAACAATTCTCACTTCTGACCAATCAGACGTGAGAATGTTTCATGTGCCATTATTGCCGAAATTAAGTAGTTCAATGTGTTATATAAAAACAACTTGGTTCCATGAAACTGTCCTGAGAATATAAATTCTCACATTAGTGTCCACCAAGATACAGAAAACTTTTTCCCCCCACAATCTTGAATCTTTCATGTTTGCATGAGCATCTAGGAGCCATAAGATTACTACATGTGCACTTTCCCTAGTTGCCCTTTGAATCCCAAGACTCATATCTATGATAAAACAGCAGTGATCCAGAGGCCACCAACCTGGGTGGATTTGTTGCGGCAATATATACAAACCTTTAACACCTGAGTCACCAAAACTGATTTCAGTTTTCTGAGCACTGGATAAACCCAGATAAATAGGGATAGGGACATGTGCCAAAAACTGATTACATACAATAAACTGGCATTTTCAATACATGGACTCTCCAAATTACAGTGACTACTAGCATGTTCCAAATTGTAAGGAGGGTGCTTAAGTTGAATGAACACTGCACAACTTTCAAAAACACAAAATAGCAGCCCTGTGCGTACTACGCGACTTTTGTTTGGTGGACATAGCGGTTTGCCCGCTCCCCACAAGTGTGCCCGATCCCCAAATCCTACTTTCTCCAAAAAACAAAAACACACAAAAAAAGAGCTGTATATAATGTGACTTTTTCCATAACTTTTTCCTTATTATTGTCCCTATATTTGACCCCCTCATCCTCACACAAAAAATTGATGGATGGTAAACTGGATTCAGAGATCTGTTGCGCATGACCGCAGATGAATTTGTGTCCGTCTGTGTTTTTGTTCATCCTCTTGGGTTTTTCTGCTATTTTTTGTTTGTCTGTCTTATTTTTGTTCATCTGTTTTTTGTCAGCCTATGCTGTTTTTTATGTCCATTTTTGTCAATTTGTCTATTTTTTATCCATCTCTTTTTGTCTGACATTTTATTGTTTATTTTCTATTATTATTTTTATCTTTATATTTTCTTTTTTTGTAATTGTAATGCAGCCTAGTGTATGAGGAAGATGCTAAATTATTATTATTTTTTAAAATATTGTTTATAAAACATTATTACTACTTTAGAATATTTCACACATAGAATAACAGTTGAATTTTTTAAAATGCAAATTTCACATTGTTCAGAGCATTTTTGTTGTATTTAGTCAGACAACAGGTGTAACATTATCAGATGTCAACAACAATAAAAAAAAAAAAAAAGAAAGAAAGAATTTTAAAAGTAATATCCAAGCAAACACATGTCGGCAGCTGCTTTTTAATGCAGAACCATCCCATCTACAGTCAGCACTAACAAACTACTGGACAAACTGATTAAAATATTTCTGGTATTAATGAAACAGTATAGCATGTATACAGTACACACAAATCTATACAATCATAGCAATATAGATGCCTGTAAAATGGTTCATGTTGTATGTATTATCTCCCAAAGATGACATTTACAGGATAAGACAATGCAGTAATAAGTGATCTTTATGAGCTGTGATAAATGTCAATGCCACTGAGACACTGGTCAAAGTGCTCAGGTAACTCATTAAACTGAGGAGCCTTGAACTACTTACTACGCACATACCACGCACACAGACACACACATTATCTGCAACACAATCTCATGTATCACTGCTCACTCTCTCCAGCTCGGATGCTGTTTAATAAAGATGCAGTGCTAGACATCCGGGTAGCATTACCAAACCGTTTCAAATATTTAGTGAGAAAGTGATCGCTCAGGTATGGATTTTTTTTTTTTTATTTAATCCTAATAAAAACAAAGAGCTAGGAAAAACATCAGTGCAAAATGAAGGATGCAGATGGTTGTCATGGTTGTATGAGAAGGCCTGAGATAACTGCCACATCCTCCCATGATCCTCTCTGTCTGCAGGCCTACAAAGTTAATGAAGCAGTGCTCCGTGTTCAGGAAGCTCTGCTGCATGTGCACTTGTGCATATCATCATGCATGTCCTGAGACTAATTAAGCAGCATAACCGCCTAAACTTTGATCACAGTTTACAGCAAAGTCACAAAAGAAACAGCAAATGTTTCCCCAAGTTGGACCAGGCCAAGAGATAGTTCTGTCGGTCAGATTATTTTAATAATACACAAAACATGTGTTCCATGAGAACAACACAAGTAATGCTGCCAAAAACAACACAATTAAGATGTCAAGGATTTAAACAAATAAACTCAATGCTGAAAAAAACCTCACAAATTTTGAACATCCAGCACAGCGCCATTTAATCCATTACTTAAAAAAATGTAAAGAATATGGCACATCTATACAATAAATGCCTAAAATAGATCATCTACCAAAAGTCAGTGATGGGGTAAAGAGAGGATTAGTCAGAAAAACAACCAAGAAGCCAAGAATAACTATGAAAATGATGCTGTCACCACCATGTTTCACATCCTTTTCAGAACTTTTGGTGTTTGCATTTTTAAAGTCCATTAACTCTACTATGAAAATGGAAAACGTCTGACATGCTCTTACTTATGCCATCAGAGTAACCATATTATTTTTAAAAAATTAGTAGAATTTTCCAATTCTGGAAAAGGTGCCTTTTAATTTCGTACTTCAACAAACAAGAATTATTTATTGATTAATTAAAAAGTTTTTATTTCATTTGATATCTTAGTGAATTCTTCATTGCATGTGTCATAAAATATTATTTTTTACTTTCTTTTACTGTAGTCATTCACTTATCTGTTGATTTTATGACTGTTACTGTTTTATATGGAAAACTTCAATTAAACACCAGGGTATGGTCAATATTTTGAAACGTTCTCAGTAATAATAATAATAATAATAATAATAATAAGCAGTAATGCTTTACTGCAGTAATGATTGGGATATATCATATAACTTGCCAGAGAAAAAAAACATATACAATCTATAACCATATCCACATATCCAAAATAAGGAAGAGTAAAATTAGCATTGCAGCAGCTCACATCTGGTCCTGCAGAGTTTTGTAATCTCTTTAACAACAACAAAAAAATCAGCTCATGACCAGGTCTTATTAATAATTGTGCGTTCATCAGACATCAGACATACTGACCATACAGTAACGTACCACAAACAGGTGATAAGTCAGTGCCCATCTCAGACTGGTCCAAATCACCACGCAGAGGAAGAAGAGCACGATTTCTGTCGGTGTGAGGTGTGCATGATCCAGCAGTGTCTGAACGGACAGTTCGATGCCACAGTCTTTACAGTCTCTATAGGCATCCAACAAAACACTACTAGCTGTGGAGAAGAGCTGCAAGTATCCCGGCATGGGCTCCTCCACTGACACACCTGCCATGCTTTCTAACACTCCTGGAGCTCTGTGCAGACTTTTCAGATGTCAAATGTGGTGTTGGGAGTGAATTTAATCCTTTCTTAGTGAACCAGAAATTGAGGCTTTAAGCTATTCAACTTCACAGTAAGCCTCCTAAATCCGTATGCCCTTGGATTTAAAAGCGGGTATCTATCTAATATTATGTTATATTATATTATATTATATAAGCACACACCTTTTTTTTTATTTATATAACTGGGTTGCAAATAAAGGTCAGAGATAACAGTGACACAGACATGCAGCTTCTAATAGTTCTAACAGTCTGGATGCTTTATGGCATCTCCACTGTCTTGAAATTAATGTTAAATAGTAAAAACACCTAATAATTACGAGGATGGACAGCATAAAAAGGAGTTAAGCTGAAATAAAAGGTCGGTGAAGATTAAATACCGCACATGAACTGTTTTAATGCCCCAAATAAATGGCGATGCTCTATTTCCCGTTATATCGCCGCCCAGTCGCTTCATTAACCATCCACATCTCTGTCAGGAACACTATAATCTGTAAATAATTTCAGATGAAAGAAAAGCAATACAAATCCTAAATAACCCCAGGCTCTGTGGGAATCCGCCTGCTGCTGCTGATCCGCTTTCAGTCCACATTTTTTTTTTTTTTTTATATTTTTAATAAAAAAGCCGGCTGCATTTTAAATATAACTCGCTGTAAATCCATTTAACAGATTACAATTATTAAAAAAATAAGTATGTAAATAAACATAAACTGTAGCTACAGGTGGTGACGTCTGAACCTCCGCTCTCTCAAACAACATGCTTAACGCTTTAAAAAAAAAAAAAAAAAAAAAAAAAAAAAAAAAATAGGGCGCGTGAGGCAACGCTGCGTCGTGACGTCATGACGTTGCGCTGTGAGCGTTTAACAGTTTCTGAACCAGTGTGACGGTTTTAGCTAGAGGAAAAGTGATTAGTATGTCACGTTAGGCCATCAGAATGATTTGTGCAGCGTAATAAACTGTTTAATGGTCTTTATATATACTCATGAAACTAATAAAATGGCCTCTGTATATACAATAAAGCCAAAATAGCTAGCTGTTTGGCCTGTTGACTGGTGAACTAGCTTCATCCTTAGCAAGAGTAGACAAATCTGTCAAAATATACTGTAACACAATGTTTTGGTCATTGTTGGAGTAGTTTTTTAAAAATATTTATTCATTTGTTCCTCTCCAGTAATTGCTTTATCCTGGTCAGTGATAAGAGTAGCATGGGCAGTGGAATACATTATTGGTTCATTCATCTTTAATAAGCACTTAATCCTGGTCAGGGTGGCAGTGGATCCAGAGCCCATCCTGGGAACACTGGGCCTCAGGCTGGAATACAGACTGCGTAGGATGCTGCTCCATGTCAGGACACCATGCACATGCACAAATTCACAAACAGGCGTGATTTTGTGTGTCCGGTCCATTTAGCGGCATGTTTTTGGTAGGAAGCTGGAGAACCTGAAGGAAACCCACACTGACATGAGAGATCATGTGGAAAAAAACACACAGACAGTAAAGGATCAAATTGGTGATCCTGGATCTCTGAGGTGGGAACGCAATCTCCTGTACCATTCTGCCGCCCCAGACTGTAAGTCAGCACTACACAGCGCTGAAAAAGGAAATGGAGCACCATAGGCCACCACAGAGCAGATATAGGTGGGATGGTGATTTATTCTCAGTATAGCAGTGACACAGATGTGATAGCGTGTGTGGTGCAAGTACAAGTGGCTTGTGTACATTAAGTGCTGGGGGTTTAAAACACATAGATATGACTACTGCTTTGAGACACACCCCACTAACCAAAAACCTGCAGTTAACCCTCGTGCTGTGTTCAGAACACTGATAAGGGCATGCAGACGATTAACACATATTGTGCATTGAAAAAAGATAAGCTTTAGTCTCTAACTGAACGCCTACAGAAGTGATGTGTTTAACAGAGTGTTTAAAAACCCAATCAACACTGCTATACACATACCTGTGAAAACTGTGCTTTCTTCAGCCAGATTGTTGTTGTTATTGTTTCATATTGCTTTTTATCTTACCACGGTAATGTTAATGATAAAACTTTTCATGTAGAATGTTTTTTTTTTTTTTTTTTTTTTTTTTTGTATTTTCAACACAGGCCTAATCCCAAAATGCTTTCTGATGACTTAATATACTTATTATATATACTAAAAAAATTTGCATTGTAGAACCTACTTGCACTATAGCCTCAATAGAACAACATTTGCGATTTAGCCACATAACTCTTTAACAATTTCAGTGTGTTTTCCTATTCTTCAAACTATACTTTGTGCTTAAAGTGTCCATTTGGTTGATAGTAATGTGGGTTGTGTGTTGGTGGTACATGTTATATATATATATATATATATATATATATATATATATATATATATATATATATATATATATATATATATAGCGCCCCCTATTGTAAAGGTTTACGCAGTACACCATTCACAGCACATGCTGGAGGGTAAAAAATAAAGCGTCACATACTGGATGTGAGCATAATAAACTTGCAAAGATTTAACACGATCTTGTTTAGTGTATGGCATATATTTTTAGTAGTCATTAATTAGATAAAGATTTATCATCATGTCTGTACTATCCATGAGACTCAGACAGTCTCAGAAATGTGAGTGAGAGGGACAACTGGTGTACTTTCTCAGCTGCCGTTAGATTCAGTCAAGGATAGTGCCCGCCTAACCACTTTATTGACTTTGAGACTGCTGGCTAGCATTCCTCCACATGTTCTTCCTCTGGAGGTCTCACCTCATAATGAGAGTTATCAGTGTGTGGCATGGGGATCAGAGTGAGAGAAAGAAAGAGGAACTTTTTCTGAGTTTGTGGAGATTTCGGTGCATTGAGGTCATTCCACATAACCCTGTATGATTCAAAAGACTGAACTGAAAATGTTTTGCCCACTGCTCTGACCAAGGAGCTTTTCAAGCACGTTGATGTGAACTCTACAAACATGTCCGCTTTAAATCCTGGAAATGATGCTGAAATTTTGCGAAAGCCGAAGAACAAAAGCTGGATATCTCACTTCAGCATCTCAAAGAATATCAGAAAGGTAAACTGATTTATTGTTTTTGCATGCAGACCTTCATTTAAAAAAACAATGACCCACACACATCTGTAATGGCTGATAAAGAACACAAGTGTGTTCTTCACACTTATCAGTATCACTCTACAGAAAAATCTATAGACTGTTACCTACTTTCCATTTCTAATTTATTTGTTTCTATACCACTGATTTCCGGAACACTGATTGGCCTGCAAAATCACCAACACCTCAATCTTATGGAGCAGGTGAAATAAGCAGTGAAAAACTCAAGTGTACTGAATACTGAAGTGTTTGCAATACTGAGGTATTTGGAATACTGAAGTGTACAGAATAATAAAATATTTGGAATACTGAAGTGTACACATTACCGATGTACTGTATGTTGAATACTGATGTGTACAGAATACTAAAGTGTACAGAATAGGAATAAAGTGTCTGGCATAATGGAGTGTATAGAATGCTGATGTGTACAGAATGCTGAAGTATTCAGCATACTGAAGTGTCTGAAATACTAAAGTGTACAGAATACCAATGTGTCTTGAATACTGAAGTGTAGAGAATGCTAAATTGTACAGAACAGTAAAGTGTATAGAATATTTAAGTGTACAGAATACTAAATTGTAAAGAATACTGAAGAGTACAGAATACTGAAGTGAATGTGTAATTTGCAAACTATTTGGCTCTTTGAACTGGATCTTTTAGGTGAACATTATGAGCTGACTCACTTGTATGTGCCGTTGAAAAAAATGTATATATAAATCTTCATGAAGCATGGACACAGCAGAACAGTAACTTTAAAGTAGGGATGCTTACTGTATTTGTTAATGCACATTTATTGTTAGCATTTTTTTCAAAACCACAATGCACAGTAAGGTTATTTAAGTTTTCATAAAATAATTTCAGGTGTAGTTGCTCCTCTTTGGCTACACACTGGCCAAAATATCGAAAATTTTGTCTGGTTTAGAAAAAATGGCAATCAGTCGTTGCAGAGCAGAAAGAGTCAACTCTTATTGGTGAGCTGAGCCAAATCACTGACTTACAAAAAAGAGGCAGCTTATGCTTATGATGTATAAGTCTAAAAACCTCAAACCTAACAGCTCTGACTATGAGTTATTACAGGACTGTCAAGATGACTTGCAGAATCATCTGACCCCCCACCCCCCGAGATTTTTTAACAACTCTTTAGCAAAAACAACTCAAAAAGTGTCCTAACAGTCCTAAAGTCTGTTATTTTTTTTATAATTTAATATATAAACAAGTCCAGTAAAGTTGTGTGTTTTCCTCTTTATTTAGTATAACAATTCACTCTACATTACTGCAATATTTTGTATAGAAATGTCAACAAGACTCTAGATTCAAAATTCGATAAAAGAGGGATTTGAATGTAGATCCTGTGGACGTCACTGTGTGTCATACTATGTATGGTTATGTATGTGACAAATAAAATTTTATGTGATTTGACTTGATTACTCATTAACGATATCGATCAGATCTTTATCAGCGAAGCCCACCTGCACAGGGTCAGGACGAGGAGGAGGAGGAGGAGGACGAGGAGGAACAGCAATTTTGACATCAAAAACTTTCCATGGTTTGCTAGGACAGATAAAGGAAGTGGCATTGGGTGTGAGCACCACAGCTGTTGGGTGTGAGGGCTTAGAATCTGTATTTGGGTTTTGACTTTTTGTAGGAGTGACACACAGTGTTTTTCCCTCATGAGATTCTTCAGATGATTTGTCTTTTGTAGGTTTGGCCGCAAAGTCATGAATGTTCCTCAGTGGACTCCAGCCAGGAGGACGTCTGCGTGTTACAAAGCCCTGAAATCAACATTTTGAGAAACAGGAAATGAGGCCATCATATAAAAACGATTTAACATTAAGTTAGTTAGTTAGTTAGTTAGTTTATTCCCTGTAGGGAAAATGGGTTTGCATCATAATCACACAGACATAAGAAATCACGATTGGCATACATAAACAACATACAAAATATTAAAAATAAAACATAAAATAAAATAACATAATGAGAAATAATGACGAATTCATTAACAACTATTAAAAGAAGAATTTTAAAATTTGATTGCTTGAGGGACAAAAGATCATTTGGACCTGTTTTTCATACAACCGGGAACACAATACCATCGGCCAGATGGCAACAATTCAAAAGCAGAGGCCAAAGGATGCCTCTTGTCACTCTCAATATTATTTGTCGTATTTAACACACTCTCTTTATAAATACTTTCTATACTGGGTAACACAATCCCTAACAATTTACTTGCCATTGTTACCACTTTCCTTACTGGTTTCTTCTGTACCGTGGTAGCATTACCATACCAACAAATAATACAGAATATCATAACACTTTCAATGAAAGCTCCATAAAACATCAAAAGCATTCTATTGTGGACATTAATGGAGAGTAATTTCTTTACCAAATACATTCTCTGTTGTGTCTTCTTACTTAGATAATCGGTCCACATGTCCCATTTAAGCTTGTGGTCAAGCACTATACCAAGGTATTTTTAATTTGTAACTGATTAAATTGGCTCCCTGATTAAAATGGGGCCTTATGGAATGGCCTAGTCAAAGCCCGGATTTGAATCCCATTGAAATATTGCGGGGGGATTTGAAACGGACAGTACATGCAAGAAAACCCTCAAACATCTTGCAACTGAAAGAATATTGCTTAGAATAGTGGTCAAAAATTCCAGCAAGCCTGATGGACAATTAAGCAAAACACCTATTGCCTCTATTGTTATTTCTGTTGCATAAATGATTGAAAAACTAATTTTCTTATTGGTTTTGTTCAAGTATATCAACTTTATTAATAGGCACTGTTTCAAAGATGATCAAATGATTGCTTGTACAAATATCTAAAAAAAGAAAAGAAAAGAAAAAAAAGTGTAGATTGAGATACTGTAAAGGTCATCCTTTAATGTTTTTCCTTATCAGTGATTTCCAAATTCATTTTATTTTTCTTATTTTTTCCCCAAAAAATTTGGCCTGAGAGTTAATCATGATATGTGTGCTCAGGATGTGTGCTCTCTCTCTCTGTCTCTCTCTCTGTCTCTCTCTCTGTCTCTCTCTCTGTCTCTCTCTCTGTCTCTCTCTCTGTCTCTCTCTCTGTCTCTCTCTCTGTCTCTCTCTCTGTCTCTCGGTGAAGTGTATTAAATTTATAATGAAAGTGAACTGCAAGGTGGCTTGGCTATTGAGGAATGTACATCAGTACAAAATAATAATGTGTAAGCAGTTTGCGTAAAAAACAACAACTAACAATTAAAACAAAACACTGACACTAATAATTAGACTACAAAAGCAGCTCTTATAATCTCACCGTTTTTAAACGTCCAGGTTCACAGTTCACGCTACTGTCAGGGAGCTCATGTCTCCATGGGGCCACATCCACAGTCGAGTTGCAGTTGATGAATGCCTAAATATTAAAACAGTTTTACTGAAAATATCAATAAAATGATAAATGTTTTATTTTTAAAAAATCCAAGTTACTAGCAAGCATAGAGTAAATCCATGGTATTTTGCTATTTTATTATAAACTGGTCATGTACAAATGGTGCTATTGAGTGAAACATTGTCTCTGATGTGAGTATGTGATGATTTAGACATTCAGGGTAAATGGGTACCTTCTCTTATGTCAGATTGTCTTTTACCTTTGGCTTTTCTCTAGTTTGCTATTTGTTGTATCATTCGACATTTATGTTAATTTTATTTCAAATTTAGAATTGTTATTTATAATTCATTGTTAGAACTTCTATTCCATTGTTAATTTCTCTATTTTCTGCTTCTTCCCTTGTGCTGTTTTGTATGTGCCTTTTTAGGTAAGCAGTTTGAGTTGCATTTTAATGTACAGTATGAAAAGTGCATTATTTATATAAGTTTATATAAGTTTTCTGAGTGTTATTGTGTTTAAGTGTGTTCACTTCACATCACACCAGTTTTTGGTGGAGGGTAATCAGCAAATCCATTATAAGTTTTGGGATTTGTAATATAAATATTGCATGTGCGTTCTCACACTTTCAATGTGTTTTTACTTTGAATTTCCATGACAGTCCATGACACTCTGATTTCCATGACAGTTTTTAGTTGGAAACCAATGACTGTATATATGAGTGGGCAACATTTGGTCGAATTTTATTCTAATTTGCCTAATTTTGGTTGAATTTTGGTCACTATCATGACTCTCATATTGGTGATAAACACCACTACTTATTCATGCTGGGAGCATACATGCTGTCAGATATTACATGAAGTGTAGCTTAAGATGGTACATCGAACACTATCTCAAAGTGGTAAGTACAGCGTTATTAATTAATATGTAAAATGCTAAACTGTAGTCATATAATTTGCATGAGTATATTAATTTTAGCTGACACTGGCTGATGTACCGTAATCAAAGAAATATAAGCATTAGTAGCTAATACTGTATAAGGCATCTAGCTCTGACACCTGCAGTAGGTTACTCATCTCAAGAAAGAAATGCACTCTTTTATGCTCTGCTTGTTGTCAGTGGAGTTTGTTTAAAAAGGAGTGACTGGCTAACCTTAACAAACTACTGCGAGTGTTTGCTAAGGTCATACTAAGTTCTTATAAAATTTATTTAGAGTTAGCTGCCTTGGTTTATGCCATCACTTCGTTCACGTATATTAGTTTGCTTGTTATATCAGTACAATGAGCTTAACATAACGCAAAAACTGCAAAGAACTCCCTACTGAGGGCCTGTTACAACATTTAACCGAAGAGCAGAACATGGCTGTACTATACAGCTATACAACTGTCAAAACTATGTAAGTTTTAAAGATATTAGGTTTGCTGGGCTGTAATCTCATTTAGAGCTTCAGGTCCATGTTTGAAAGTGTGTTCGCGTGACTCAACTGTCATTTCTAGTCCAACCCCAAACTGTCAATCACCTCATCAACCACGCTCTTTATTTATCTTCAAATCATTCCCATAAAACACATTTATCCTAAGAAAGAATAACGGGGGAGGTATCAAGGTCAACTGAACTTGTAAAAATGACAGTACATTATTCCCAAAAATGATTTGTGGAAATGTAACTTAAACTAAAAATTTGGTTTGTTTTTTTCATTTGCTTAAGAATGGGTGGGGTTAAAATTGTACTCCGGCTAGCCACTAGAGGGCCTCGGAATTTTGGATTCATTTTTAAACCCCTATTATGGCATCCACCCATATACAGTCATCGGTTGAAACGTCTCTCTCTCTCTCTCTCTTACACCCCTTCACAAGTTTCACTGCTGAGGCAAAATCCTAATGTTGTTGATTCTACGCTTTGACAGTGAAGCTCATAATTTATAAATGTTTTAGTAAAGTTTGGAAAATGTGATTCATAATTGAAATGCAAAGCACTGAATTTAGAATTGAGACTGGAGGCGCGATTTTTTTTTTTTTTTTTTTAAACAGATACTGCTGGCACAGAGAAGGTTCTTGTTCTGACTCTCACCGGCTCTGTATGGTCTGGGTGACACTCCTCAGTAATGTCCTTAAAGCTTTCTTTAGTGCAGTTACTTTTCTGCAGGTCAAACCGGAGCCGATATCTGAATCCAGCTATCACCTATGCATGGAAACACACACACGCAGGCACACATGCACGCACATGCACGCGCACGCACACACAAACGCACGCACGCGCACACACAAACGCAGGCACACACACGTTTGCAGTTCCATCATTGTAAAGAATTTCCACTGATTTCTGTGTTATTCACCTTAGAAAAAAATAAGTTTTTAAATGAAAAGCTGTCTGTTTTTGGTTTGTTTTTGTTTTAAACAGCAATTTATATTAAATAAAAAAAACAATATTAATTATGTTCATAACATTAACACTTTTCAATAATTTTATTTATAAATGATATATTAAACTCTAATTTAATATTAATCACCGTTAATAATACTATTACTACTACTACTACTACTACTACTGCTAATAATAATAATAATAATAATAATAATAATTATTATTATTATTATTATACTTTAATTAATTATTAATATAGTTTATATTACTATTATATAGTTACTATAGGCTGCTATTTGTTTTTAATAGTAATAATATAGCCTATTATTAGTTTTATTTTTAAATTATTCATAGTAAATTCAATTTAGTTATAATAATTTCTCCTCCTCCTCCTCCTCCTCCTTCTTCTTCTTCTTCTTCTTCAGATTACCATTATTTAATTTGACTATTTCCTTATTACTATTACAACAACAACAACAACAACAACAACAATACTACTCCTAAACAATGTAGGCCTATATTCGGATAAATACAAACATAGTGTATTCAAGTACACCGACTATCTGCGGTGCATGCTCAAAGAAACTTGCCTGTCTCGTGGCCCAGGCAATAGAGCTGAAGAGGAAATGGTGTGTGTGCTCATTCTGTATGTTGGCTTTGGAGATGGAGTAACTCAGAGGCTCCTTAATGTCCTCACTGTACACATTGATACTCTCAGGGCAGCCTAGACAGGGGGGACGCGGCTCTGCAACGAGAGGGGGCTCCACTGAGGAGAAAACACAACAAAACACCTTCTGTATAAATCTTTATGCCACATTACTACTGAATTTGGGATTTTGATTGGTTAGAAGATGATTAAATGTCTATAACAGCAGCTTTGACAGTAGTGCAGCAGCAAATCACAAATTACTTTGGGGTGATAATAGTAACGCTGCATAATAACACCACCCCATTGTTAATTTTTTAAAATGTGCTTTTCTAATAGTTATTGTTTCTATAGTAACAAGGGTGAGTACTGTTGACATGCTACATTTTGAAACATATATAATTGTTGATATGATTTTCTATAAAGAAACTTTATTTAACATTTATGGAAGGAGTCTCCAGTGTCAGCTCTTTGTAGCAGTCATAGGTAAAGCTGTAACTTTTCCAACATCTTCAGGACAGAGGAATTAGTTTTTCAGCTACATTTTTAAAAAATTAACTTCAAGAAAGAAAGAAAAAAGAGAGTCAGGTGATGGAATGAGTGTTTATAGCTGCTATAATGTAAGTGAGGACAGGAAGTAACTGTCCATGTAGTGAACCATGCAAGAGATCCAACTATCCGCCAACTCTCTTACGATAAGCCTTATTTATATTAGCAAATTTTTTTTTAAACAACCCTTTTTTAACAGTGCAATTTAATAAATAAAAAATGACTCATATATGTGAGTCGGCTCTTTGGTTCACTTCATTAAGATGAATCTTGAGAGCTGATTTATGTAGGTTTTCCGTTGTTTTTTTTTTTTTTTTTTTTTTTTTTTTTAACTCTTGCAACAGTGTAATTTCAATTCTAAAAAAGTAAAGCTCTTTTCAACATCTGGACTGTTCATTAGCGTGAATGATGAATCAGCTCTGAGCCAAATGATTAAAAGATTCACTGAAAAGAGACAGAATTCACATCAGTACTAAGAACAGTACCAAATCAGACTTTATATTTTTAACTTTAACTTAAGGTACATTAAGTGCTGCCTGTTCTTGACTTCACTGGTTGCTGAATTCAACCGATCAAAATAACCTAAACTTGTTTCAATTTGTTAATCTCATTTGACTGACAAATATATCTCTCTATGAAGATGTGATATTATAGATAATTTAATTACCAGAGAGATGATATCACTAAAACATGTTTTAAATTAATAACATTTTCAGCAGAATTTTCACATGAATATAGAAATCTGACTTAAATTACTGAGAACAGTGTGGGAAAAGGGATTTTCTGCAGTGCCCCCTAGTGGCATCACTGTCTAAAGATAAAGTGATGAGGGTTAATCTATTGACTCACCTGAACAGTGTTGTGCAAAGATCTCATTTGTTTCTTTCAGCAGGAGTTTTGCACGACAATGTCTGAGCAGCTAAAAATGAGGGGATGAGAGTAAAAATAATCAGATGACGCCATATTAGAAGTCATTTTCTAACTAAAATAAAAGTTACTGTTTGTACCTTTGAGGAATCTTGCAGATAGTCACATTCCTGCCAGGATTTTTCTTCTCCTGCTGCACAGTCAGATTCCCTCGCTGTAAAATGTACTGAGAGAACTTCCCCTGATTCATTCTGGGTCTATTTAAAAGAAACCATGATGAAATATTGCTTGGAGTGAGGAAAATCCACTAAACACACAAGAAACTAAGATGTTATTACTTAACAGCGTACCTTTGCAGCCTCAAGGATCTGATACAGAGCCAGCTGGTTTCCCTCAGTTAACTCTTTATTGTGCGCTACAAGAACCAAAACCACGGCATCTTGCACATTTGGATCATCACACTGAAGCCTGGTCTGCTCACTCGAATGTGAGCCGGAGCAGAAAAGCCATGTTAAGGCCAAAATCACCCAAATTCTGTGTCCTTGCATTATTCCGAGGTCTTGCTCATGCCTTTTCCTGCCTTCCCTGTAGCTAAAGAGACTCAGTTACCTAAATATCCCCCACACGGTCACTGCACTGATGATCTGATGTTACACACTCATTTGCTGTGCATGTAGTGCAAATGTTTACTCACTTGCGAGCCTTTCCCTCTGCCCACACAGCTCTCTGAAATCAATACTTCCATTTGGGTTCAGAGTGCTCTCTCTCTCTCACACACACACACACACACACACACACACACACACACACACACACACACACACACACACACACGTCAAAGTGCGCAACTCGACTAAAGCATTTAAAGGTTCAGATTGTAATGTTTAAAAGACCCATAATAATCCTATCATTCCAAAGACACATTACAGTAGGTACACTGTGATTTGCAATAGTGCCATACAATGGGTTTGGCCTCATTGATGATTTAAAGATATTGTTAACATTTTTCTGGCCCTGAAATTAGTCTTACGCCCAATTTCCCCATATTGTATTAAAATGAAAGCTGTAAGCTGTACGCTTGTCCATATTTTTTTTAATTGAAATTCCATTTCACCTTGCAGGCTAATAAACATTACAAAAATGCCCCTTTAATATGATTTATACTACAGCATTCTTGATATTGTGAATCTGATTGGACAGAAGTTGTTGAATAGTTTTCCTATAACAGCAGCTCATGACAGTAGTGCAGCTGAAAATCCCAGGTTTATATTAATGCACACGTTCTAATACATTATCGTTTCTATAGTAACAGCTCATTCACAGGGACATGTACGGCGAATCCTCGTCATAAACTCATTTAAAAAAGTGCTTAATTGTTGATATGGTGAATTTTTCTGTAGGGAGACATTTATTGGACATTTATTTATTTTGGAAGGAGTCTCCAGTGTCAGTGCTTTTTAACAGTCAGAGGTAAAGTTGTAAAGTTTTCTGGCATTTTCCTGATAGAGGAGTTTTAGACTTCACGTTATTAAGAGTATTGTGTGTTCATTATTAAATTTAAAAAATGTCATTGTTAGTAAATTGCGGTGGTATAAGTGGAATAGAACAGGAATAGAATATGATGTTATAGGAAAATAATGAATTTAGGTGTGGTAACAGTAAATCCGCTTCATCACACCACCCTGTTGTTGATTATTTTCCTATAGCAGCATGCCTCCTAGAGTTTTATTCCTATCCCACTACACAAAAAATGGTTGCTCATGAGTTTTTTGAGATAGTGAACATTCTTGGCTTCCTAAAGGGTTTTACTCAGAACCGTTGAGGATTGATTTATTGATTTATTACATTTTTGTTTTCCTACCACCTCTCGTCAACATGGACTATTAAAATGAAATTAAAATGAAATTAAAATGTAAACAGTTTTTTTTAAAAAAGAGAAAACAGATAGTCCTGTATCCTGGAACATTGCTTGCTATTCTTTTTTACTGTCCACATGTCCATTTTCCTCCACAGAATCTATTTTATGGTGGTGAAAACTGACAATACAGACAAATTGACACTTTTCATTTATGGAGTAATATTTCCTGCTGTGGTGCCGAGTGGTTATTGATTGATAACTGATAGGTGATCTCATTAGCTGATGCATATGCTAATCTGGATAAAAAATATTAGCCTAATGTTATTGTCAAAAAGTCCAAGCAAAACACAAAGCCACGGCCTTAATTGTGATGGCACTGTGTCAGTGTGATGTGTACTAGCATTACTCCAACTGTAGTTATGTCTCTCCCTGTTTTACCATTTCTTTCTGCACAGTGCAGATTTAAATTTAAATCATGACTCATGCACATTGTGTGTCCACTTCATATGACCCCCCGACCCCCACCCCCGATGTTTATGGGCTAAACTTTTAGTCATAGTTCAGAGTTCAGCATTGAGAGAATGTCAACATTCTGCAAGTCTAAACACACTGCAGTATTTTTTTCAGCAAAGCTCAAACATCAAAGAACCAATCATAGTAATATGGACAAAATTTCTAGAAAGAATCAACGTCTATAACTGCAAACTAAGATATATTTTCCATTGTGAAATGTCTGTATTTTTGTGAATGTCTCCTGTAGTAAAGAAAAATTTGTAAACCGCGTTCAGTTCCTAATGTACTGTAGTTTAGGATCCAGTGTCATCTGTAATCATTGTTGCTGGATGTTGGAACAGTAAGTATAGGGTGTCAATACTTTTCTTTCCTACTGTAGACTCATTTATAGGATTACTACTCTGTCCTGAAAGGCTCACCGCCTCAGGATTTAAGGTTCGGTTGATTTATTTTCCCCTGGGGGAATATGAATGAACCTCCAAATTGCATCACAGAAATCATGTTAAAGTTCATATGGTGTGCAAAGCTTACTTACAATTTTGTACCATTGTTACTATTTTTTTCTGTGTATCTTTATCAAGTACAACAAACTTTCCAACTCTGATTCATGTTAATGAATCAAAGTTGCAGTGGTTTATGGGATCAGTTCTTGACACAAATCAATTCGCTGAGCTGATCAGACTCAATACAACTCAGAGACTTCATCAACAAACATCACAATGGATCTTTTTACTCAGCTCAGTTGCTCATCGGTTACTGCATTTTTTTGTTGTTGTTTGGTTCCTTTAGTCAAATAAAGCCTACAAGGATGATGCCTTGTTCACTGAGTGTGTCAATAAGCTCAGTTTGGCTCATTTGAATTTTACTATCCAGGGCTCAGTGCACAGAACTGAGCATTTTCCTCCCTCAGATTGTTACAATTAAACTAGTAACCTTAAACCAATAAGACTAACATTGAGTAGACGCCACAGTTTGATTCAGACTTGTGAACCGGTTCAACTGATTTAAAAGAATCGGTTCCAAAGAATGTTTATTGAATGACAATTGCATCACTTATTGCTCTCCACACATGAAAAACTCTGCATGTTCTTATTTTGTTAACTATTGGATATTTAGACTTCTTATGAGTTACAACACGTGTTGAAAATATCCCCAATATATTTGTGAATAATACAGATTTGTTTGTTTGTGGGAAGGGGATGTTTCTATTATTATTTGTGTTGTTTTCTGTCTCTTCAAATAAAAACACTTAATGTGACCCCATGCTGGCTAAATCTACCTGTTGTCCTTTACATAACTAGTAGCCTACATTGTGATATGTAGTCTGATTTAGAGCACTAGTAATCCAGATTTGGTCATACTGAAAGGTTTGTATCTGGACCAGAGTGATCCAATCCAATGTTGCTTTGCAAAACCGACACAAAAATAAGATGGATTACTTAATCCTGGATAATGTCTTCTCATATTCATTTTTTGATCTCAAACCCAAATGTCTTCAGCCTACAGCAAATACAAATGAATTGGTCTTGCCGTTCCAATAGTTTCAGAGGGGACTGTATGTGTGTAGTGTACTCTTCCTTCTCCCAATGTCCAATTGTTCCAAAATGTTCCAATTTTATGTTTTCTTTTGTAAAAGATGATCACATATACAGTACGTTGCTGTAAACTGGAATTTACTTCTTAACAAACTTCTTTTTTTCACCCATCTTTTTTTAACAGCTCATTTTGCTGCTCGGTGGGTGTGAAAAGTTGGCTGTGAGACATAGCAGCAGCAATGGTTCAGCTCTGTCTTCCTGAAGACTTTGGAAGAGTAAACAGTGTTTTCAGAATGCACAGCTGAGCTAATCGCATAGACAAACTCCAGCAGTGTGTAATTAAGGACAATACACTTTGACCTCCTTTACCTTTGACCACAGATTTCCCCTGAGCTCTATCACCTCTGCTGCGCTGCTTCTCAGATGGTCTTTTATAAAGAAAAAAAAACTTTTGCACATCCGGAGTAAATATTAGCATTAAACAGAAATCAGGCTTCATTGCATGAGAATGTGTTAGAGACAGTATTAGGGTCTGATTATTACAAAGAGAAAATGATTTTGTAACTATTTATCTGTGTGTCTGTCTGATCTATCTGTCTTTCTGTCTGTCTCTGTTTGTCTGTCTGCTTGTCTGTCAATATACAGTATCTGTCTGTCTGATAGATACAGACAGACAGACAAACAGGCAGACAAACTGCCTGTCTGTCTGTCAGGATATGGGAGTAATCAGGTCAGACCAAATGCAGTGACTGAAGTAAGATGAGAGATTCTACACTGTGAAAATGAAATCAAACCCTGAATGCATGGTAATGATGAAAACTCTTTAGTTAGAGATTGTATGTTTGTCCCTGGGTCTTTCTATCTCTCTGTCCATCTGTCTGAATGTTGGGGAATATTGGGTTAAGTGAATGTTAGATTATCTGAAGATGAGGTGATGTAACAGCAGCGTGTATTGTGTGTAAGCTTTTAGTCATTTGTCATTAGCACAGTGACAGTGCTGAATGTGCTGTGTGACCCCGGCAGGGTTGAGTGTAATATCACCCCCTTGAGTCACACACAACACAAAGTCAGCATGTACTGAGTTGTTAAGTAAGACTGACTTACAGGGAATGTGACTAGACAAGTTGATAGCACTGAGTTATGCAGTGTGTAACAAGCAAAACATTAAAAATCAGAATAACAAGAAGGTTTGGTGATTATCTTTGTTTACATTTTGTTTGGTATTTTCTGTATTCTTCCTGTCGTCTCTTGTCATTCTCAGTTCTTTTTTTCCCTCTTTTTCTTACAGCCAATGGGGAACATAATAACTTAATAAGCAGCTTTCACTTTGAGCACTTTTTCAAATCAGTCAGGTCAAGAACATGTTCATAGAGGCTTGGGGTTTTTTTGGTCAGGTACAATATCTTATCAAACAGTGACAACAACACAATAAACAACAAAAAAGAACAACAGAATCAAGCAATAAGAGGAGCAGAGCAAAAGATGATAATGACTGAACAAACACATATAGGTAAGTAATAAAACACACTGTTTTATTCCTCTTCTACCACAGCAATGATTACAATTAATTAAAAAACTACACATCATACGTTTTAGGTATTTATAGGTCCATTTAGTGTCCATGATATAAGTTCCTGTTCATGCTATTGTTATAGCAACAGTCATTGTCATCTGTCTCTCTCTCTGTCCGTCTGTTTGACAGTCTCTCGATCTGACTTTTTCTGTTTTTTTCTATCTATCTATCTATCTATCTATCTATCTATCTATCTATCTATCTATCTGTTTATCTGTCACTCTGTCTGTGTTAATCAGAACTACAGATGATACATGATCATTCAGTAATAAATTAAGATCTGAGTTTGCATGATCCGAGGGAAGACAGCTTTTACACAACAATGGCAAATCAGATTACTCAATTGTATGCACAGAAACAGAAACACCTCAGACTGATCTGTACAGGAAGAGACCTCCTACTGCTGTGGACATGATGGCCCTCCCCACGAAGAATGTCCCCATAAGAGTAGCAGCACTTTTAAGCAGAATACCCACAAATATCACAAGCAGAGCAGTTTCATTTCTCAAGATGACTAATGCACAACGCATTGCCATGCGCTTTTTCATCCTCGCTGCTCTGCTGTTTGTGGGTGAGTCTCGGTTTTTTCTCAATTTTAAAGTGGTCTTGAAACAAAACATTAAAAGGTTTGGAAGCAACACTACTAAAATGAATAATAGACATCACAGATAGTGTACAACTCTTAAATTTGTTTGAATTCTACCTTTAACAAAAAAAAAAGTCCTCTTTGAGATTTAATGATGAGCTGAATCAGGTGTGTGTGGATTATTTTTTCTACATCAGCAGCTCAATATAAAGGAAGGTTATCCTTAAGGAGTGTGAACACTTGTCCAGGAGTGAGGCTCCATCACTGCACACCACAGGAATATTCTAGTAAATGTTCAACATGTCAATAATATAGATTAGAGTAATATAGATTAGATGTTGGTTGTTGCTAATTTACTTATTTATGAAATATTTTTGAGCCTTTAAAATATTGACATGTAGTCGGTGTAGGCTATATACTGTATATTGACAATGTAATTAAAGTCAATTATTTTTAGGTGTAGCGTCTATCAAAAATACATTGTTATGAGAAATATCAGTGCCTGATGGGCCAAATTACACATGCATAACATGTTCGTGGATAATACCTCTTCAACGGATGATAAACACAAACACAACAGCCATTACACCTCTTCTTTAACTCTTATTGTTTCTGTTAAATATCATTATAATTATATTATATGTCAAAAATATTTTTGAGGTATATCGCATGACTGCATTTAACAAATTGGATATAAAAAGTCTACACACTCTTGCTAAAATAGCAGGGTTTTAGGAAGTAAAAAATGACATGAAGATAACCTATGTCAGATCTTTTCCCACCTTTAATGTACAATTGCAAGGAATACAAACACAGTGAAAAACTTTTTAGGGGGGGGAAAAAAATTACAATAAGAAAGTTGCATAATTGTGCAGACCCCTAAACGAATACTTTGTCGAAGCACCTTTTTGATTTTATTACACCACTCAGTCTTTTGGGGTATGAGTCTATCAGCATGGCACATCTTGACTTGGCAATGCTTTCTCACGCTTTTTTTTTTTTTTTTGCAAAAACATTCTAGAGCCATCAAATTGTGAGGCATCTCCTGTACACAGACTGATTCAGGTCACAACACAGATTTTTACAGTAGTTGGATTCAGGTCTGGGCTGTGGCTAGGCCATTCAAAAACATTGATGTTTTGGTTAACCCATGCTTATCTGCTTTAGATGTATGCTTTTGGTCCCTGAAATCTGAAATTCCTTTTCATCTTCAGCTTACTAGCAGACACCTGACAGTTTTTTTTCACTAAAATAATCGCCTAAAATAAAAATCACCTGGTATTTGTAGCTGTTTATGATTCCCTCCACCTTGATCAAAGCCCCAGTTCAAGCCCTAAGGCATGATGCTACCACTACCATGCTTCACTGTGGGTATGGTGTTTTTTCTTGATGTGCTTTTTTTTGCGCCAAACATACTTTTTGGTATGGGTTTTATCGGACCATAACACATTTTGCCGCATGGTTTAGGGTGATTTTGTTGGGCTTAGATGTTTTTGTGAGAATGGCCTTCTGTCTAGCCACCCTACTCCATAGCCCAGACATGTGAAGGATACAGAGGATGCATTCACATGCATAGAGTAATCAGTACTTGTCAGCTATTCCTGCAACTCCTTTAATGTTGTCATTTGAAATATAGAAATTATAATATATTAGAACGAGTGCATTAATGTAAACCACATACAATAAACACCTTCTGATTAGCAGTGAGAATTCAACAGTGCGGTGGTTTAAATTCTGACCTACTGGAATTCTGACCATTCATTTTGTCTCACTGTGCATTATTCAAACATCATGTATCAAATAAATTCAAAAACAAAACAAAACACAAAATCTGTAAAAGATATGAACCCTGATGAACTTGGTTGTGAACTAGTTGAGTTACATATTTTACTCTTTATGTTACTGCCACCAATAAAACAAACTTCTCCACATTATTTGGTGTATAAACCCCTCTTGTGCTGAGAGAACTGAAAAGCGAAAGCCATCTCGATCTGTGTTTTCAGTTTGTGGTTCCTTGTCTACAGGAAACAGTGTGTCATCTGAAGTTAATGACTCTTTGAGCTCTGAGGTGTTTCTGAACCAGGATACAAAGTCTCAGCACAACATGTCCAAGAAACCAACCCTCCAGCCCAAAGAGAGCACGCCTCTGATAGAGACATACATGCTGAAGAAAGACGGCCGAGTGTGTGTGATGGCCAGGTTCGGCATGGAGTTTGTGGTAAAAGAGGACAAGGTAGAACCAGCAAAGTCTCAGCGTTTTTTCTTCTTCTCTTTATCTGCACATTGAGGTGAAGAAACAGTTGGTGACACTCTGTGAAAAACATCACACATGCCACACACATCAGCTTTTTTTTAAAAATAGCTGCACTGTTCATTGTTGCCTGGTACCATCAAGGGGACATCTTTTGTATCTTTCATGGGTACATGTGTACATTTCAGAATACTTTAAGATACATGAAGGTACCTTACAATGTACAATATACATACTAAAGGTAAAAAAGATGCACCCTTGATGGTACTACCTGAGTGACAAGCAAAAGTACATTATGGTACCTTTATTTCTGAGAGTGAACACAACACTACTAAACCATGTTACTGTATATACAGCTTCTATTTCACATTTGAACAGAAAGAATTCGTTAGCAGGTTACAATATATACATACCAAACACTTTGGAAACCAAACACTCCAAAGAAAGAAACACATTTGGTCATTGTAATGGGCAGAGGAGTGCATTGGGGTATTTTTAATCTCAATCCTGCCTGCTCTTGAAGGAATTCTGCCTGCTTCTGCATAAATTCTGAAAAACATCACCTGCTTCTAATAGGAAGTCCAATCCTGTTTGCTTTTGAAGGAATTCTGTCAATCCCACCTGCTCATAAGAAAATTCTGACCAATCCTTTCTGTTCCTGAAGGAATTGTGACCAGCCCTGTTTGCTTTTGAATTCTGAACAATCCCACCCACACATGAAGAGCTTTTGGCCAATCCCACCTGCTAATGAAGGAATTCTCACCAGACTTGCCTGCTCATGAAGGAATTTAGACCAATCTCACCCATTCGTGCAGCTAGTATTTTTGTTTCCACCCTCCTACCATATTTTCTAATGAAATTAATTGACTTTATTTCTCAAAATATAAACAAACGAGTACTTTAAAGCACAGTGACTCTGACCAGTAAAACATATGGCTACATCCAAACAAAAAAATATAATGACAACAAAATTGCCAGTTTTGCCTAAAGGAGAATTTTATTGAAATGAATAAGACTTTTGGCTTTGTGTCATGTGTGTTTAAAGCTCACTGTACATGTGTGTAGAATTATAGCATGTGATTGTCATAAGTGTAACAGGTAACATTTAACCTGTACTTTAATACATGATAATAGTCTGAAACATGCATTAGATTAAAATTAATCTTTTTTTTTCTTAATTCTATAGAAGACATTGTATTTCAACATGGACCCCAACTCCACAAAAGCGACGGGATTCTGCGCAAACAAAAAAATTGTTCTCTCGCTCGAATTTGATGGAGGGAATCTGGAATTTACATTCATCAAGGTATGTGCTGTGACTGAATTTAAGTCCTGTTGATTATTATTTAAGCAGAACTTCAAGTAACATATAATGAGTAAATTTGTGAATTTCCAGGGGAAGTTCAAGCAACGGATCATGAGCAGTCCACTACAGTACTTCTTTAATCATGTTTATATTAGAGGTCTATATTTTATTCCTCGTATACCACATGACAATACTAACTTTGTATTAAAGAATTAAATGTTATACTTTTTATCTGGTTATAGTTAATAAGACAAAAAACCTTTTGTAGCTCGTCAAAACTCCTAAACTCCTCTGTCCTGAAGACATCTGAAAACTAAGTTACTGACTGTTACAAAGCACTGACACCAGAGACTCCGTGCATAAATGTCCAGAATACCATTCTACCATTTACATCTACCATTTACAGTGTAAGCTCCCTTGAATTTAACCAAACTTTGATAGCTGATACTGAGTGGCATGGCATTTTTCCAGTCAGAAGTAGGATATTCCCAATGAATTGTTATAAAAAAAATATTTCTGTTAAGAAATGCTTATTTAACATTTATAGAAGCAGACGCTAAATCAGCGCTTTGAGGCTTTGAAGTTTTCTGACACAGGAGAGTTTTCAAGCTGCATTTTTTTGTATTAACTTCAAAAGAGAGAAAAAAGGGCTGATAAGGGAACTTGTGTTTATAGCTACAGGTAGCATACTGTAAGTGAGAACACAAACGAACTTGTCTCACAGACATTTTAACTATTCAAAAATTGCTGTGGTATAAGAGGAATAAAACACTTCTGAACCGCTTTTTGTCAGGTTGCATCACAGCACTTCATTGTTTATTATTGTCCTACATCAATAATAAGCATGTCCCCAAGTGTATTGCTTAAATATTGTACAAAGGCCACTGTCTCTTAACAAATATATATTAAACACAAATAGAGCAACATGCATTAAGTGTTGTGATGTAAAAATTATTTTACTGTTCCAAATCTGATTAAACGAAAACTTAAAATGGGTACTTGTGTGCTTCTTCCAATGCAATTTATTATTTTTATTTCTAATCACACATCATGTTTTTCCCATCACCTGCAGGACGGTGATAAGTCATATGTTCAGACGCTGAGAGCACTGTTGGAGCCTGATCCTTCCTGTAAACAATGCAAAAGTACATAAAGTTTTTATTATTTATTTATTTATTTATTTATTACATTTTAACAGATAGCGTTCAATGCAAAAAAAAAAAATAAATAAAAAAATCCTATTTTTATGTTTATGTATTTTATGTTCCTATTAGAGAGATGATGTTCCACTCATTTTGATCTGAGAGCAAAAAAAACCCCCAACAACATTTATTTAAAATGCTAGATGTTTGTAGAGCTTTTTTGGGGGGCTCCATTTTCTGTTAAATTATTTATATAGGTAATGACTGAATAAAATATAAAGACACACTGAGTCACAACATTCCACAGCTGCTTTTCCTCTCCTCCCACAGGTAAAAGCTACCCTGGTATTTTGGACCATGAAAAGCTCTTTGAGACCACCAAGGTGAAGAGCTTCAAGTGCCAATCGCAGACTACATTAAAACTGGCCGAAAATCTGATGATTAAACTAATCCCTCTGAAGATTCAAGCGTTTGACCTGCCCAAGGGCACTTTTGGAGAAGGTGCTAACATTTTTTACACATTGTGCATATTCACTGTTTTGCTGTTTTGCTCATTCATTTATCAATCTTTTATTAAGTACTTTTATATATACAGGGATGGCTGGTATAAATGTCATAACAGGGCTAAGTCCCTGTGTTTTTTTAAAGATAAAATGACATCGGTTTAATTTTTGGAATCTACATCAGATTATTTGCTGTTCACAAATGTTTTAAAGTGGATTTTTACTGTTATGGAAGCGAGATCAACAGCACCACCAGCAGTCATAATAAAAAGAAGTGAAAAACTCGGGGCTGATTTCTTTCTAGCCCAGACTGCAAATTCATGCAGCGCATCAGTGACAGTTGCGTTAAGTGACTATACAGTGACACATCCTCTAGTTTAGATCTCTTTCTGGGATGACATTTTTCACACATATCTGTAACGCATCATTAGCAGCGATTGAGAAGGTGCATGTGAAATACAGTCGTGGGTGTCATGAACATAAATGAGATGAATCATCCTGTTTTTCTCAAAATGTGTTTGGAGGAAAATCTAAACGGAGACTGAGTAAGCACAAGGGATGCATGACGGGTACTGATCTCGATATAGAGCTTGTGATATAATGCATTGCTCAGCCCAAATAGGTGTAATAGATGCAGTAGGAGTAAGTTTATTACAATTCTTCTTATTTTTGCAGAGACGGAGTGCATGGCCGACTACACCAAGAGGATCATACCCATTGTGGTGGGTGCTGTAGTTGCAGGAATCATCCTCATTTCCGTTCTGGTGTATGTGCTCATGCGTGAACGCCGTTCTCAAGGCTACGAACAACTCTGATTGTGATCGACATCAAAACCTCAGGAAACAACACTGTTTTACACCCCAAAGCTATCAAAAACCATCCTGTTTTATTCTAGGCGCTGAATACTCCATGATGACGCCTTCAGAATGTTGTAACAAAAGGTTTACCTACCATCATATGCTAAAAATTTTATTAAAAAAAGTTGACATGTTTCCACCATTCAAAATATGGGTCTGTATGCTTTGACTGTTGGCTGTATATGAATGATAAATGTGTATTAATGTAGGCCTCATTTGTGGTTAATTTTACTTTTATGTATAAATTCTAGGTTGTTTTATTACTAGCATTAAAATGTAGAGGAATTGAATGTGGAATGTTGCCTTTCATTTTTTATTATTATTATTTTTTAAATGATTACTTCAACAACTTCAGCACATCCGCATAAATGATATAGTCCAATAAAAATTTACAGGTTTATAGAAAAAAAGACAAAAAGAAAGACAAAACGAAAATAAAACATTAAAACCCGCCATAAAATTTTTAACAACATTATAGAATGAATTCCAAATTGTTACTCATTAGACATGTAGTGCACTCCCTAGGGTGTAGGGAGCATATTATACCCTACGGTGTGCATTTATACACGGATATAATACCAACACGTCTTCATCATCCTCCACTATGATTGGTTAACGAAATTACGGGTCGCCGTCCGGGTCAATCTGTACTCCTAGCTAGCTAGCTAGCTAGCTAGCATTTTGCTAGCATTAGCTATATTCATTTATACGCTTTTTAACACACTTGCTAAAGGTAAATATTTAAATAATATGTCGTATAATATAGTTATTTATTATCTAATACACAGTAATTTATTACAAAGCAAATAATTGTTTTGTTTGGAATATTTAACAGTTTGGTTAGCAACTATAAATTAGCCTAGCTAGTCGGTGTTCGTTCACTCGTTGTGAAAATGGCTGCTGCTGTCCTGCAAGTACGAGTCAACCAGACTCTGAGAGCACAGCTACAGTAAGTTATTTTAACTTCGCATATTTAATTTTAATATATGTTGCATATTTTATGCTACGTATCACGTATTGCTTGGTTACTCACTTTGTAAGGCGTAAAATGCTAACCAGAGAGAACAGTTTAGCTTAGCTAGGTAGGTAACTGTCAAACAAAAATGACATTAGCATTAAAAAAATCAACTTTATTTGCTTTTACTAATCTCAGGTATACCTGCCTATATATGTTCAGATATTACGAGACTAAGAGATGCTCAGTTTAAATAATCTGATGATCTGCAACCAAACGGACCACAGTGACGTCACGTCTCGGACAAGGTTAAGGGTAGGAGCAGAAATACAGTTTAGGTGAAAACTGGCCTCAAGTTGTCTGATTGACCTTCATTTAATGGTCTAAATATGTGAATCTTCTTTAACTGACTACGACGCAAGTGTCCTTGAATGTAAACTCGGGTTGGTTGTTGACAAAATATGGCTCATTCTGTGAGACATGAAAGCTTGACCTTTACGTTTCTCTTTTCTGTAGGAAGCTGATATGGAGCAGAGGAGCAGTCAGACACGCCTCTGTGGGTAAGTGGGATATGATCCAGGTCTTCCCCAGGATGCTCACACATCCCTTCAAGATTTTCTGCAGTCAGGAATTTCCTGCAGTGTATAAATAAATAAATAAATAAATAAATAGATAGATAAACCAGCTAACCCCCTTATGATTGCAGCACAGTTTAGATTTATGAAACTAAATTAAAATTAAAACACATATGTATCCAACTTACACACACACAAACTGGGGTGGCAGGTCAAAAAAAAGTTTTTTGAAAAAACATAATTAACCTTTTCAAATATTATCAAGACATCTCCTTTTATTCATATGGTACTGAGTGTTCGATCAAACCATTTAATTTGTGTAACCAGTCAAATAAAAGTTATAATGATGATAACTAAATGACAATTTTAATCATGCTGACAGCACATTACAGTGCGCAGTATCACTGTAACATTTAAATAATAATAAAATTCACAGACGCCACCCCCATGCGCGCTATTTTATCTTACTTTTTTCTTCTAATTGACTCCTAACAACACTCCAATTTGATGGATGCTCTTTAATCTGTGTTCCTTACGTATTTATAAGAAAATGTTTGCAATGTGTGATTATGACTTTTTATGCATCAGCGCTGAAAGTTTCAAGAGAAAATTAATATGTGATAAATTGACTAGTATTCCTATCTCAAGTGCTTCTGTTAATTGACATGACTGTGACCTGGCATGGAAACATAGGACTCAAATGGTTTTTCATGACTCAGCAACATTCAACAAATCAATACGGGTCGCTTGGTTAATAACAAATCCGTTTGAGCTGCTTGGTTAATAAATCAAAATGATTCGCATGGTTAATAGATCAATCGAATGAAATATATCAGTATAGATATTCAGAAGTGATAGTGATATTTTGATTGTACTGAAAATACAAAAGGAATGTTGCATGTCTAATCATTTTATGCCATTTTATATCATCATTTTAGCTGAGTTGAACTCACATTATGAAACGCTTCAACGCTGTTACTTGACAAAGAATCATGAATTGATTGATGTTAATGGAAGTTTGTGAGTTATGAATTACAGGGAACCAAAAAGGTGAACATGTTGGTATGTTCTGAAAATCTGATCATAATTTTGTGTCTGCAGGGAGGATAGAGAAAGTCCTCATCGCAAACCGAGGAGAAATAGCATGCAGAGTGATGCGCACAGCAAAAAAGATGGGTGTTCGTTCTGTGGCTGTTTATAGTGATGCTGACAGGCACTCCATGCATGTGGCCATGGTGAGAAAATCACACGTTAGGACTTCCTCTTCACAAGTGTCTATATGTTAGCACTTTCTTAACATTTGGTTTATTGCAAAAGCATGTTACAGTGGGAAAGATCTCTGTTGTCTATTTCTGTTTATCTGACTTTGTTTAAAATGCCATGCAATGCCATCTGTAAATGAAATATATACTGCTGATTAGAAATGTCATTGTAATATTTAAATTGCAGGCAGATGAAGCGTACCATATTGGAGCAGCACCATCACAACAGAGTTATTTATGCATGGAGAAAGTTCTAGAAATTGCCAAGAAATCCTCTGCACAGGTACAACCGTTCATTCAATCCTTTGTTCATTCATTCATTTATTCATTCCCAGTTACAATCAGTTCTTCCACATGAGTACAAAGCTCTTTTCCAGTAGGTTTCAGTATGAGTCCCTTAGTTAATAAAGAATCAATATGAGTTGACTTGGTTTAAAAGGAATCAGTATGAATGATTTGGTTAATAATCAGTTTGAGTCACTTGGATAAAAAAAGAATCGGTACGAATCGCTTGATTCAAAGAATCAAGATTAAAGAATTGGTACGATTTTAAAAAATAGAACAACATTAGACAGTGGTGGATTCAGTTATTATGTAACGGAATCTTCTGGATTATTGTTTAAAGCTAGTTTCGTGAAATGATCACTCTTAGACATGGTATATCTTTAGTGCTTCAAGAGCAGCTTGAAGCTACTTTCACACTTTTCTTCACAGAAAAAAACGCTGGCCAGAGTACTTTTTGTGCTGATATGAAAAAACTGCAGCTCAAGTGATATGCACACTGTAACCATAACAACTCTCCTACCTAGCCTAGCTTGCTTTATTGTCTAACTCTGGTGATGAGGAGGTTGTTTGCCTTCACTGTAGCTTTAGAGGCAGAAACTCAAGAGAGTTTAAGCTGCTTGTGTGACTTGACTGTATGCAACTGCAGTTAAAGAGCCCCCCAACTTGTGTCCTTATTGGTGAGGAGTTAAAAAAGTGCTTGACGTCATGCAGTTGTGTTTTTTTTTTTTTTTTTTTTTTATATAAATGTTGGAAGTTCAGTGGTGTCCTAAAAAAATCCATCAGCAGCACCTCTTCTCATCTGTAAGTCATGTTGCTCATCAGTTCAGAAAGCGCCACATAAAATTGCATTTTGGGGGCCTGGATTTGGAGGGAAAACTGATGGGATGGGATCCAGTTAGCTTCCACCAAAATCACTCACTTATACCCCAATGTCCATTGAGATACTATATAAATAATAAATTCTTATGAACCAAATTGTGATGACAAATAATTTCTCACAGTGAACATTTTTTTATGTTCGCATACATTGTGTATATCATGAAATGTTTGTCATTTTAACTTTTTGTATTTGTTGTTGTAAAGGCTGTACACCCCGGATATGGCTTCCTGTCTGAGAACACAGAGTTTGCTGAACTGTGCAAACAAGAAGGCATCATCTTCATCGGGCCTCCATCATCAGCGATTCGTGATATGGGCATCAAGAGGTGACTTTTCACTCCTTCATTATTGTTATTTTTTATATGCTTTATAAACCCAGAGTAATTAAACCGCTTCCTTTTGCCTTGTTCTCTATCAGCACATCCAAATACATAATGTCCGCTGCGGGCGTTCCCATCATTGAGGGTTACCATGGAGAGGACCAATCAGATGAGAAGCTTCAAGCTGAAGCTGCCAGGATTGGTTATCCTGTTATGATCAAAGCCGTACGAGGTGGAGGCGGGAAGGTGAGCGGTTTAGTGAAGCGCACAGAAAATTTGCTGTTATTGAGACATGAAAACATTTACGCATTACTATTTTGTTTACTAGAGAAAATGTTGGTAGTTTTTATCTAACATTAGCAAGTAATAGCTGAGCTGCTGATCCGATTGCTCGAGCTAATAACTAAAATAATGGGACAGCTAAGAGAAGTCTGAGGGGAAACAGAGTAACTGTGTTGAAACACAAGGAAGATCTGTGATTAGGGTTGGTGCTAAACTCTGGATTAAACAAGATTAGTCCTCATCATGTTTAGTCTGTTTGGTTTGTGTTTGTTGTGCAGGGAATGCGTATTGCTCGCTCGGAAGCAGAATTTCATGAGCAGCTAGAATCTGCCAGAAGAGAAGCTCTCAAGTCATTCAACGATGACGTCATGCTGGTGGAGAAGTTTGTGGACAACCCCAGGTAACTGGTCCAACACCATACATAAATTTTGCTCTTCTATTTTGACTATTTAAAAACTGGAAGATTATTTTTGCACTCCAGATGGTGCAGCAGCTTCTGCCTTGGTATATGTGTGAAGACAGTTGTTGTTGTTGTTGTTGTTGTTTAGGCATGTGGAGGTGCAGGTGTTTGGGGATCAACATGGTAATGCTGTGTATCTGTTTGAGAGAGACTGCAGTGTGCAGAGGAGACACCAGAAGATCATAGAAGAAGCACCTGGGGTAAATAAGGATGCCCTTATTTACATTAGGGATGTAACGGAATGCACATTCATTTTGCATGAACAGATAATGTATGGAGAAGATTTGGTCAAAAGCAAAAACACCATTGCATTATTCTTATGTCACTTGATGTCACTTCAGTGAAAAATAATTTTCATGAATTAAATGCTGACTTTGGATTGTGCATTGCATTGCATTTCCTTTTCGTCACTGTGTTGCAGTTATGCCACACATCTGTCCTATCACAGCCCTAAGCCACACTTAGGGAGGGGGAGGGGATTTGATCAGAGGTGGTCCTCAAAGTGTCATTTTCCAGGAGGCGTTTCTGTCCATAAGGCACCGCCTTCTAGTCGATTGTTTTTCTTCATTCCCACAAAATATAAGATTTACTACTAGAATGTGATAAAAGTGCTTATGTGACTAAAAATTTGTGTGTGTGCCCATGTGTGTCTGCAGCCTGGGATTAGTCCAGAAGTGAGGCGTAAACTGGGAGAAGCCGCAGTCCGGGCAGCTAAAGCAGTAAACTATGTGGGAGCAGGTAAAACACTGGAGGCACAAATAAAGCACAAGCACCAATGCTGCATTTATTTACATTTCATTTAGGAAAGTGACATTTAAACCTTTGTGTCCTTGATCAGATTGTGTATAATTCATCAAATCAGTTGATAAAATAAGATGTACAAATTCTTCAGTGTCTGTAATCTTCCTCTAAATGCAGAGATGTTTTCCCACTTTTAACCAGCCTCTGATTTTTATTTTTATTTTTTTGAATATGTGATGGTAGAATTGTGGCTGGTACGTAAATATAACAACCAACCTGTGCATGCGCCTGTGTGTGCCCATGCCTGTGCTCCACAGGCACTGTGGAGTTCATCATGGACTCTCAGCACAATTTCTACTTCATGGAGATGAACACTCGATTGCAGGTGGAGCATCCCGTGTCTGAGATGATCACTGGTACAGACCTGGTGGAGTGGCAGCTCAGGGTGAGGCTGGTCATGTGATCAAACATCAGCATAGTTGCTAATGCTGCACAATTACAAATGCTGCTATGACTGTTCCTCTGGGAATTATGAAAATAATCAAAAAGATGGGTGTTTTATACTTGTGAATGCCCTGTTTAACATAGCGTGATGATTTGTTTAATGTTAAGTGGACGGTTTGTGCGTCAGGTGGCCGCTGGAGAGAAGCTTCCTCTCTCTCAGGATGAGATCGTGTTGCAAGGTCACTCGTTTGAGGCTCGAATCTATGCTGAAGACCCCAATAACGACTTCCTGCCCGGAGCCGGACCGCTGCTGCACCTTTCCACACCACAGGAGGAGACCCAAACACGCATCGAGACCGGAGTACGGCAAGGTCAGCATGATTTTTCTTATTACTGCACTAGCTACAGTGCTGTGAAAAAGATTTCTTCTGTTTTTGTGTATATCATACTAAATTGTTTCAGAAATGAAAACAAAATCTAAAATAAAGCAACCGGAGTAAACACAAAATCCAGTTTTTAAATGATAATGTTATTTATTGAAGCAAAATAAGTTATACAATACCAACTGGGCCTGTGTGAAAATATTTAAGATTCAGTGACAGAAAATACCTGACTGCCTGTGTGTGATTTAACATCACCTTGTAAGGTGTGCACACAAACATTTTCACTAAAGCTTGAACTATTGGCACCCTTGGCCGTGTTAAACTATGCTCCTCTTCAATTTCCCCTAAAGATTAAAGTATTGGCACCCTTGGCTGTGTTTGAGTGCAGCCATAAAAACAAGCTTGCTGTGTCTTGTGCTTACATTCAGTCTGTTATAGAGAAATGTGGAAGTGCCACACATTTAAAATAAAATAAAAAAGGTTTTAGTCGTTTTTTTAGTTTTTATATAAGGTTCATTGGTTACCCATAAGGCAACACATGCATTTTAATGTCAGATGAAAAATGCCAGGTTTCATTTCAGAATCTTTTATTTGAATTTTCTCCAGTGACAATAAAATAAACCACAGCACTGTTCAATTCTAGATTCTGATTGGTCAGAAGGCGTTGACTTATTTTCTGTAACAGCAGCTCTGACAGGATTGCAGCTGTAAATGACAGGTTTATATATAATTAATTTGCTCATTGTAACACATTTCTATAGTAACAGCTCCACCAAATGATCCACTTATATGGATTTAATAAGTCATTGATACTGTTACATTTTCTGTAAAGAGGCCTTTTATTTAACATTTATGAAAAGCGTTTCAGCGCTCAGAGGTAAAGCTGTAGCTTTAACTTTTCTGACCTCTTCAGGACAGAGGAGTTTATACTTTTTTTACGGTTTCTACCATGACAAGCTGTGTTTATAAAAAAAAAAAAAAGTTTTTATTAACTTCAAGAGGAAGAAAAAGAGAGGCTGGTGAGGAAGTGCACCACACTGAAGCTATTAGAAACTGTAGATTGTGCTTTTCTTTCTTTAGTGGGCTTATTTCATGTATTTAGAAATGATCTGCTTTCTCCATGATCACATTTCTTACAGTGCACATGAATTATTACCAAAATAGTTTTGTACAGTTATGACATTATTTTGTAAAAGTTTTATTTCCACAGCTGTATCATTGTGAACTCTCAACAACATTAGGTTCCCTCTGTACTGGGTTATATCTGATTTTCTTGATTTGTTTTGCGTGTGTGTCAGGAGACGAGGTTTCAGTTCATTATGACCCGATGATCGCTAAGCTGGTGGTTTGGGGAGAGGATCGCTCAGCTGCTCTGAAGAAACTGCGTTACTGTTTACGGCAGTACAATGTAAGACTCTAGCGGACAACATGACTCACTGCAGCGCTGTACTAAACCTCAAAAACTTACAAACACTTAAAGCATAAACACCTGAACTTTCAGAAGACTATTATATATCCTTTTCAGGGTTTTTTTTTTTGTTTCAGGGGTGCTGGTTAAATGCATATGCACAAATGACAAAACAGTGTTGGGTCAGGATGATCACTGCATATTCAATAAGAACTGACTGAAACGGCTAACACAACACAATTATTTTGCTTGATATTACATGTTTAAAAATGTATTTAATTACAGCTATTTTAAATCAACACATTACCAAAATAAATGATGTTAAAATAAAAACTGCTTCTTAAACACAGGCAGGATTTAAATGATGAAGTGAATAAATAAGTCTGAATATAATATTATTATATTCTTAATTATTTAATAAACTGACTTCCCAAAATGTAACACTAGTGCAGAGGAATATGATGTAATATTGATTATGAAAATTAAGTCACAGTACAATTTTCAGAGACAGTGTGAGAATTGTCTGTATTTTTATTTTTAAAAAATGGCAAACTCTAATAAAGCTGATTAGAGGTTAAAGCTTTGTACAGATACTTTAAAATTGTAAAAATGTTGTACAGATTCTTCTTATTTTTGCCTTTTAGCATTAAATAATTTGTAGTCTTTATTTAAAGAGTTTAATATTATTATTATTATTATTATTATTATTATTATAATAAATTTTCTCCTGTACTTATTCATTCTTTCTTTCTTTTATTTTTAATTTAAAACACTTTAATCTCTGATTACTGTCATTTTTAAAACGTATTTGTGAGACTGCTGGTTTTGGTTAGGAGGTGAGGGGCTGGAAGGTAAAACAAAGAGAAAAGTACTATATCTCTGCATACTGTGCTTTTGTACTCGCATTTCCCTTCTCCTATCTTATTTTTTTTTTGTCTCAGGATTTTAACGCTCTCTGTCCTCAGATTGTGGGTCTCAACACCAACATCGACTTCCTGTTAAGTCTTTCGGGTCATGCGGAGTTTGAAGCAGGAAACGTTCACACCAGCTTCATCCAGCAGCACTATGATCAGCTGTTTCCCAAACCGACTGCACCGGGAGGAGACATCGTGTGTCAGGCCGCTCTCGGACTTCTGCTGCAGGAGAGAGAACACACACTGGAGTTTCTGCATCAGTCACATGGTCAGAACACACACACACAGCAACATTTATTAAAAAAAGTTAACTCAAAAGAGGTCACTGATTTGTTCAGAGATATTACAACAGAACTTAGTGAGGAGTTTGAAGATGAATATTTGTTGAACAGTAGATATATACGTTGGAGTTTAAACAACCTGACTCTATGGATGAGGTGCTAGTGCATGTCGGATTAATAACGTGTTCCTGTTACAGATGTGTTCTCTCCTTTTGGCTCGGGTAACGGGAGTCGGCTCAACGTGCTCTACTGCAGGAACCTGACGCTACAGCTGGGGGAAAACAGTGAGTGTTAAACCTGTGCGCGCGTGCACACACACATGTAAACATTTCTACATCGTACAGTTGGTACTATAGTTTTATTCCTGTGAGAAGTTAGCGGTTGTGAGTTGCTTTGGTGTCACAGGGGGACATTTTTATTGTTACAGTGGAGATTAACTGGAGAAAAAATGTAACCCACGCAGGTCAGTTTCACTGTTAGCTACAAAAACTTTCTATCTCAATCACTTTTCCTTTTGCTGGGATGTTCAACATCACAAATCCAGTGTATCCGTGGTGGAGCTATATGAAGGTCATGTGTGAGTTATTAAGATAAATATGTATGTGGTGGATATTTTTTCCTTTAACTTAAACGGACGAATGGCAGCTTTCCCTCCCCACCCCACACGCACACCCACCCACACACACACACACACACACTCCAGTTTCTACCTTAGACAAGTGATTTGTGAAAACTCTTTTGAAAATGCACTTTTTTGCAGTTTTTTCCCCCTTTGGCCCAGTTGGAGAAAATCCCACTTCCTCTAATCATGCAAAGATGATGGATTAGCCCCATGCTGATGAAACACACTCAATTCCTTCACATGTGCTGAGCAGGAAACGGAATAGCCTCCTGAAATAGCTTCATCCTCTGCATTATACATGATCTCTAATGGACTATCGATCACATAGAAAGATTTTTTTCCCACCAGATCAGATCAGTGCTCCAAGTGACTGTGTGTGTGATGTCTTTTGCAGAAGTTACAGTAGCTGTGACCTACAATCCAGATGGGACCTACAGAATGGAGGTACACACACACACCAATGTTTTTATACCACAGTGCTACCAAGCTCCTTAATTAGAAACTGACAGTAGTGCAGATGCAAATCCCAGGTCCCAAATTCATATGCTCATTCTAATACATAATCGTTTCTATAGTAACAGTTTTCATTTAACGAAGAATAACCTGTGTAATAGTCAATATGGTGATGATTTCTGTAAGGAGGGTTCCAGTACCAGTAGCTTATACACATATTCTATATTATAAAATTGACTGCTCTTTCCTCAAACTAGATCAGTGTGTGCTGATAAATGAACGTGTTTGTTAGGCTGGAGGCCAGGTGTTCCAGGTGTCAGGTGAGCTGCAGAAAGTAGGCGGAGCCACATACCTGCACAGCTGCGTAAATGGAGTTCTGTCTCGACCCAAACTGGTCATACTGGACAACACGGTTCATCTCTTCTCCATGGTGAGGTTTGTTTTCTAAAGAAAAGTAGATTTTTAATAAAGGCAACTCTAGCAGCTTAGGTTCTGCCACTTTTAATAAGAACCCCTGTACCCCTGCTCATTGATGCAATTATCCAATCACGTGGCAGCAGCACCATGCATAAAAAATACCAGGTGAAAAACATGCATGTACCGTGGATTACAGCGTTATTCCTGTCTGTTCCTGGTTCTGTAGGAGGGCAGCGTGGAGGTGAAAGTGCCTTTACCGAAGTTCTTGGCTGGTGTGAGTTCCTCTGGGGCACAAGATGGTGCTGTGGCACCCATGACTGGAACTATTGAGAAGGTATGTATTTAAGCCTTATGTCCTGTTTCTCCTTCTTGTGTCATCTTGTGCAAAATATGTTTTTATGTTTTTACACACACAGTAGCACTTATATTAGATATGTCAAAGGAAGCTCAGGTTAGAAAAATATTAAAGGAGTTTAAATTGTATAAAGATGGGTATGTCTAAAAATATATCTGTCATACCATAGTGGTTACCTTTAGTCGTGAGTAATTTGTGTGTCGCTAAAGTAAAATATACCACAGCACTGTTGAGTTCTGGATTCTGATTGGTCAGAAGGTGTTTATTTAACTTTTCTATAACAGCAGCTCAGACATTAGTGCAGCTGCAAATTTATGTGCTCTTTCTAATGTGTTATTGTTTCTATAGTAGCAGCTTGTTCACAGTGATTTGTACCGTGGATGCTCCACATAAACTGATTAAAAAAAAAATGCATGTAATCATTAACATTTATGGAAGGAGTCTCTTATCTGCACTTTGTAACAGTCTGAGGTAAAGCTGTATCTAATTTTCAGACTTCTTCAGCACACAGGAGTTTCCAGTTTCTCAGTTACAATACACTTTTTTTTTTTTGTCGAATTAACTAGAGGGAACTTAATTAGAGGGGAAAAAAAAGAGGCTGGTGAGGGAATGAGTAGGACTAGGAACTAGCTTGTTTCCACTGACATTACACATTAAATGTAACTATATATGGATAAAAAGTGTGGCTCGCTCTTTAAAACACATGCTGTTAGAGGAAAAATAATCAACTTAAAGAGTAGTAGCAGTAACTCCACTTCATCACGCCACCTTCTCGTTGATCATTTTCTTATATCAGCACTGAATCCTCCCCTATGTTATGTAAGAGTCCAGTTAAATTACTCCACAATATATTGAAATTGGTGTTTACAATGATACGGGAGATGTGGTTTTAAAGTGTGTAACTGTACCTGCAGGTCCTTGTGAAGGTCGGAGATGCTGTGCAGAAGGGAGATCCTCTCATGGTGATGATCGCAATGAAGATGGAGGTAAACAGAAGACGTTTCCTTTAGTCACTTAAAACCACACTGGTTTTTGGTTTGTTTGTTTGATTTATCGTACCATCCTGTACATTTGCAGCACACGATCAGAGCTCCTAAAGCGGGTGTCATTAAGAGGGTCCTGTTTAAAGAAGGTTCACAGGCCAGTCGTCACGCAGCTCTGGTGGAAATGGAGGAGGAACAGGAGGAAGAAGCACAATCCTGAACAGAGCGCGAGTGTTTCTCCGATAGACTTCACATGTACAGGCAGCGGATACTAACTTGAGCTCTTCAGCGCTGTAAAGTGGCATAATGACAGGAACTCTTATTGTTAATGTTATTAGTTACTGTTCGCACAAATCCTGAGGTTCTAATAATTTAACCCAAAGTTCAACACTAATGGTTAACTGCTGGCAGAAGGTTTCTGACATTTGTGTGAAAACAAAAAAACATCCTCCCACAGTTTTCCTACCTTTTCTGCATAAACCCTATGTTTGTAAATTTGAGTTTTGTTCTTTTGGTGTTTCTCACATGGGATTTTTTGGTGTTGTAGCATTTCCCCTCCTGGTGTACAATTATCTTTTACTGCTATGCCCAAAAAATCAACCAACAAACAAAAATCCTGAAATACATGGCAGACCCCCCCACCAGTACGAGGGTTACATAGTAGGCATTTCTTTTTTCCTTTCCTTTTTTTTTTTTAAATAATAAAAAAATTCAAATATTTTATTGTAACTTAGTATCTGTCATTTGGAAAATGTCATGTCGTGCAGTCAGTCGTAACAACTCGTCGTTCAGAAGGGGGACAGTCGTAAAGATTTGTTATTTGGTACCTGGTCAGTCGTGAAGATTGGTTATTCAAACAGACTGATCAATATTCTTTAAAAACAGCTTTATTTTCTGTAAATAGAATGTCCATAAACAACAATTGAACACTTTCACTGTCAGGAGAGGACAATTACAGTAACATACTTCAACATTTTTTACTTTAAATGCAAAACCATGGAAATGAAGCTCTGGACTCACAGCTGGAGTGGACGGTCCTCGGTCCAGAGATTCTTATTGCTACTGTCTCTGAGGAACACACACGCACTGAGCTATCAGTTTATTAGCTAGAACACAGTCACTAATAACCTGGCAGCCGAGTGTGGATATATTAACATGAATCGAGTCGGCTGTTGATGATGCCTGGCATGTTCCCTGACATAAAAAGTGGTGAACTAAACAAGAACTACGTAACTGAGAGAAAAATTATTACGATTCCTCGTCTATGTCTACAGTCTCTCCAGTCATCCCACATAAAATTAAACAAACAAACAAAAGCAAACTACAGTTTTACATCCAGTCTCATGTCAGATGTGACCTCTCAATAATTCCTCTGTATTAATATATTAGGATTTATCAATTTATTACCCTTATAAATATGTAGAACAGGACTGAAAGTCTTCAGTTGGTGCTTTCACTGAGAAAATCCCAAATTAAAGGAAAAAACTCAGCCAAAATCAACCAGGACGTAACCAGCCAAGACACGTTTGCTTGTCTAGTTTTGTGCTGGAGCTACAATTAAACTATATAAATAACGAACGCTAATAGATACGAGTTTCTGGCACGGTTATCATCAACGAGCTAAATATAGTTGTAGCGCAAAATCCTGACTTGTATTCTCTCTCAACACAGTTTGGCGTTAGATTCCTAAAGGGGCATTGCCTAAAGTTTAAAGGCAGAGTTGTGATTCAGATTAAATGGTTCAAATTTTTATTTTTTTCTCTCCAACTTTTATGTTTAATTAGTGCAACATCATAAACAAAGCACATATCACATAGTATGAGATGTTGGTAACAGTTGTTTTTTTTTTTTGAGCATGTTATTAGACTGACACCTTATACCAGTGGCTGTATCAATGTGTCCCCAATAAAAATAATTATTTGATGCACAATGCTAAAATGGTAGATCTACATTATACATTAGCCTTATAGCTCCAGTGCAACAAAAAAAATATGCAGCAAACTTTGTGCATTAAAATGTTTTAACTGCGACATTTGGAGTAAAGAAATTATTTTATTTTTGGCTGAACTATTCCTGACCTTCTGATATAAAGCACATTTCTAAAGTGACTTTAAAAAACGGTTGCCATAGTAACCCAAGGCCTCTGAAATCTGAGGAGCACACACTCTACAGGCTCACTCAGAAGATACACACAACACACACGCACACACAAAAAGAAGAAAAATAATAAGAACACAGTGTGTGCACAGTAATTAATTGAGGATCATGGAAGAACTTAAAGCATAAGTGCATAAATAAGGTGAAGGATGGATGGAGCTGAAGCTGATGAGTCGGCTTCCTTCAGGAGGTGATGTCAGAATCAGGACTAGAGCTCTGGAGCTAATGCTACATGACAGGACAGGAGTAATACAGAGACTTTTATGGCTTCAGACATGTTTCCTCAGGAAGGACAGTCTGTTCTGATTGAGGTGCATACAATTCGAAAAAAACAACAAAAAAAAGATTTCACAATTCTTCTGTGGTCAAAATGTTTTCCCTCATTATGATGACGATGACGACTTCTTTATAAACTAGCAGTGAGAGGCTTCCACAGGAGAGAGAGTCAAAACGCTGTGGTCGTTGGAGGAGAACGGATCTGAGTCACTCCACGATCTATAAGCATCAATAAAAAATAAAAAAGGGATGGAGCTGTGAGTAGCACTGTGATGGCATCATGACAGGAAATGTTAAATGGTTATTTAATGGCAAATATTGTTAAACAGAGAGACACCGATCTGAGTCTGATCCTGAGTCACGGTATGGGATTAATATTGGCTGACTCTTTTTTCCCCACTAAAGCACTCGATGAAGGATCATTATTTACATCTTAAACTCTGAGCTAGAAAAGAAGAACAAATGGGCAACTTTTCTGGGGCTTTCTCAATTAATAACATTATACTCCAGTTTGATTCAAAACCTAAAAACATTTCAAACCCAAGAAGCTTTTTTGTTCTGATATGAATAAAATCGACTCCCGTGAAGCTCATACTGTAATCATTACTGACTAACCTAGCTTGCTAGGATATCGTATAAATATTATATATAAATATAAGATTGTTAAGCACATTTCTAGATATTTTCACTCATTTCAAGCTTTTAGTATTTATTTTATTATTCTCATGCCAGATCATTAATTTATTTCAAGTGTTTGTTTCTAGAAAGACACAAAATGATCTGCCAATAGAATAAGACAATTTTAAGCTTGAAACTGTAGAAATATTTTTATACTTGTTATATAATAATCTCATAATGGCAAATATTAGATCTCGTATTCTGTATTCAATACATCTTGACTTGCTAAGTGTGTTTGTCTTTAGTTGCAGCATCATTTTGGAATATCGGCAATTAAATATTTGCTCACTAACAACTAACGTTTTTCTCACTTGCACCCTGAGCTGCAACCTGATTGGTCAAGAGGTTAAAAAAGTGCAAAATGTCCGCTGGATTTTGGTGGATTACTGTTTAAAGGGCTGGAAATCAGAAGAAAATGCACTATTAATTATTACAGTGCTTCAAACACAGTATTAAATCCTCAAAGTGGTGCTCTAGTGTCCTGAACATTTAGCCTCATCCTGAACATGACTGTGTTAATGGAAACTGTGCCGTACCGGGCTTGATGGTTATCACATCACGAATGGATCATGTCATTCTACCCAATTTCCATCGGAAGTCTTTCCCTACAGTGTCGTGTAGACACGGATGAATGAGCGATGAAAAAAGATGGCATGTTAGTGCAGCATGGGTGAAAGGACAGGACATGGAAAGACAGAAAAGCTTTGTATATCGGGTCACTATGAAATAAAGGCAGACGTTTAAAATCTTTCAATGAAACTAGACATGTGCTGATAATCAGTTATAGGAATTACCAGTTATAGTATTTTATTTATAGTTATATAGCCATTATTTATTGAACAACTTCCTGTTCTCACTTGTTATAACAGCTATAAACAGTTGTTCGCTCACCAACCTCTTTTTTTCTTTTTTAGTTAATAAGACAAAAAATAAATAAAAAAAAAATTAAAAAAATGCAGCTTGTCATGTTACTGAGAAACTGCAAAGTGTAAACTCGTCTGTCCTGTTAGAAAACTTAAAGTTACAGCTTTAACTCTGACTTACACAGCACTCACTCTGGAGACTCCTTCCATAAATGTTAAATAAACCTCTCCTTATAGAAAACTTCACTGTATCAATGAGTGAATGAGCTGTTACTATAGAAAATATAATGTATTACAACGAGCGTAATTACATTTACATTTATTCATTTAGCAGACGCTTTCATACAAAGCGACTTACAAAGGAGGAAAATTTTATATATATATTATATATATATATATATATATATATACACACACACACACACACACACACACACACACACGTGTGTGTCCCGATGCTGAACCCCACTTCCTAACATCACACACTGACATACATGCTACAGGTAAATATTATAATGATCAATATTATATTCTGGCAGACTTTGATTATGTAAAGACAACTGCTTTTAGAGCTTGTGCTATAGCTGCTATAACGCGCTTATTTTATTAGCAAACACAGTGTTTTATTCCTTTACACAGGGAACACCTGATTATCAGCACTTCTAGTGTATGGCTGTTTGTTTGGCAGTGGAAAAAAAAGAAGCAGCAAAGCAGGCAAAAGTGTGTAAAGATACATTCGGGGATTAGTCATATAGCGTGCGGGCACACACACACACACATTCTCGCCCACGCTCTAATCCAACATGAAGGACACACACGCAGCTCCAGTGGATTCTGTCATCTTCTGTAAGGCTTTGAGTTTAAAGTAAAATGTAGACAAAAAGAAGAAAAGAATCCTTTCATAACAAACAGATCTATAGTTCCAGTGTCTCATCTGGTTTGTGGCATGGTCCCAGAGTTGTACCACGTATGAGCGGGGTGTTGGGTATTGGGTTTGATTTTAACCCGCTAAAATGTTTTATGACGGTTTCAAATGTTTATTCGCGAGTGACACATGCTGATTATATACATAGGTTTGTGCAATACTGATTTTTCCCTACTTGCAAATTATCATTTAAAAAAAACTGAAAAGATGAATGATTTAATCATTCAAAACCGACAGGTTAATATCAGCAGGATGGTGGATTTTTAGGTGTTTCTGTAGTAACATGCAGCAAACAGTAAAAAAAAAAAAAAAAAAATGAAAGAAAAGAAAAAGAGAGACCTAACAGTCACATTGTAAATGTAATCCTTTTACAAATCAGTTATCTAACCTCCACATTTTCACTCTTGATCTGCTGCTCAAAGTGTCTGAATGCGTCGGTGGCACAGTGCGTCCGAGCCTGCCACAGGCTCGTTAATTATAAATCACTGATAATATTTTTTGTAGTGTTAGATTTGGCACAATATTGTAAGATGAATTTCATCTTTTAACATAAAAAATTTTGTGCCATTTTTGACGAGCTGATTCAACGGCATACCTACTAAATATAGTTAACTGATGTTAAATATACGCATGTCTAATGTAAGCTCATCGAACATCAAACATGCTAATCGGATTTTATTTCATAATAATAATAATTCTCTATTTTCACAATGCGAGTCCAATAGAGATCATGCGAAAAGGGGCGGGGCTTCCAGGTGGTGTCGGTACATATCGGATCGTTCCGATCATTTCAGATGAATGTCAAATTGGCTCGTCTTCCATTTTATTGGCGTGTTTTTTAGTGATAGCTAGCGTACTCTGATGTGAAACTGCGGAGCTCCTGCGCAGCTTGCGTAAAACAGCAAGTCTGGTAATACAATATATTAGGAGTAAACATGACTGCACATGGTGGCAGTGTAATATCCTGCAGAGATTATACTGTAATATATCGTACAAGCCTATGTTAAACAACACTGTTCTACACTGTAACTGTGCTATAATAATGTCCAGTGTCAAACAAACTTATTTTGTTTAATTGTGTTAATCTGGAGAAACAGGATTAAGCGATCAGAATCATGTAATTTTTCCTGTTTCATAAGGCAAGATGCAATTTCCATCATATTACTAGTATGTTATTTAAATTATTTTCAGCGGAACTGTCATAAAAGCATTTCATTTCCTATATCTCTTGCGTCGCATGCATCACACGTATAATTATACTATAATTTAGCATATTTCCTCATTCCCCTCGAAAATAATTTCCTAGCTATGTTGCTGTGTTGACCCATTGTTTTAAGTTTCACCCCAGTGGCAGTGTTTGAGCGTTAAGGGGCAGTTTGGTGAAAAATCGAAATCGTCACTTTTTCACACCACCCTGTCCCTTTAACAGAACTGAGTGCTCGTCTCAGCTTTTGTGCACATGGACACTTCCCAAAGTGCGGATCAAAGACAGATGAGGACATAAATTTGGGAAGGAGAGTGCAGTATGAAAGCACGCTGTCCAAAAACTGCCAAAACACACACAAACACTCAACTAGGAGGCGACATTTCCAAACAGTTAAATATGGTCTAACATTCACTGAGAATAATAGATGAATTAAATGGTCTAATGTCCAGAGTGACGTTTCTAAGACGACAGAGTCTTTAAGAAAAGGATTTTAAAGAAAAGGACAGACTGAAGAAAATGCCAGTGTTAAAGAATAGACAGAGAGAAAAGGACAGACTCATAAGTGCATTATAGCCCGAGATTTTCTGAAACTACAGGTAAAGGCATGTTAGCTCAGCTGGCTCCACCCACTCAGCTCTCTCCTCATAAACCCCCCCCCCCCCCCCCCCCCCCAAAAACCCCCCCCCCCCACAAAACAACAAAAAAAACCCCGACCACCCTTTCGCTTCAGCAGCAGCGAATGCTAATGGTTCCGCTCTAATATTCCTCAGGAGTGTTTGAGAGAGAGAACTGGCACCTGTTGGCTCGCTTCAGTCGCTCCAGAAAGCCACAGATACCACGGCCTTCTGGGAAACAAGACACCGAGTCCATACAGGCAATGCCTTGGTACGCCTCGTTACACTGCAGAGAGAGAGAGAGAGAGAGAGAGAGAGAGAGAGAGAGAAGACAGATTCAGGAGAGATAAATGGAAAAATGTAGAGAAAAACAGGTGAGATTTTGAGGAGAAAGAGATGGAAAAGAGGAGAAAAGGAGGAGAGATTTTGAGGAGAATTGAGAAAAGGAAATTGAAAGGAGAATTGAGAAAAGTGATTGTAGAAAAGTGAAACATAAGATAGAAAAAGAGAGATAGACAGACAGATAGATGGGGAGGTACAAAGGGGAAAGGAGAGCAGTGAAACAGATGGACAAAGGGACAGAGCAGGAAAGAAAGATTGAAACAGACAAAAGATGTGGGAAAAAAAAAGGAAAAAGAGAATACAGAGAAAAAAGAGAGAAGACAGAACAGAACAGGAGAAATTGGACAAGAAAAATAAACATGAGGGATAAAAACATTATTATCTCAGAAATAATCATCTCACTGCATTGTAAACACAACACACTGATTAATGAATGTACAAAGTTAGTTTTTGTTCTGAATTGTGATGAACACACAAATGCACACGTGTACACACACACACACACACACACACACACACACACACAGAGGATGGATGAGGGACGTGGTGTGTGTAGAAATTATATATAAAGCCCACAGTTGATCTATAAGAGTGATGGATGGAGCTCTGGTCAGAGGAAGAGGACATCCTTCACCTGCATGTGACCAGGACAAATTCAACCACAGATCAGCAGCATTCCTGTGTGCACGTATCCTCTGTGGATCACGTTCACTACAATCAATCTTTGAGCTACAAAGTTGCTAACAAGTAGCGGAAGCTTATATCCACCAGTTTAGCATTGTGCACTAAAACCTGCATCTTATGAGTCAGCTTCAGCGTCTCAGACAGAATCGCGTTTTCTGGTGCACTGTTATTTAAAAAAGAGATGACGTCATCACTTTCTATCTCAGCACACAGTGTCAGGTTCAGGTAAAGGGTGTGGCTTAAACTTGGAATTACAAAGAGAAAGGAATTTTGGGTAATATGGTCAACATTTATTTACTGACTCAGACAGATGGGGTGATGTTGGGGGGGGGGGGGGGGGGGGGATGCTAAACTGGTAGCTATAAGCTTCAGCTCCATAACATGTCTTGGTTGATTTGGGTGAAAGATGGAAGTTAAAAGGAATATGAAATGAATTCATTGATTGTCATTGATTACAGAAAAAGAACAAATGGTGTGTAAAAAAAAATTCATATATTTAAACTGATGTGCAAATCATTTAATAGCTTCTGAACAGATTTTGCCCCAGAAACATCTCAACTCTGCCATCAGAACAAAAAAGAGATTTGGTAGCAGTATTTAACAAAGTTGGTCACATATCGATATCGATCTGAGGGTACTGAATTGAATCGGAACGTATCGTATTGTAGCAGATTCATTCATTTGGTGTCGTCGAATCTCAAATCATTGCCGTAAGAATCGAAATCGTATCGTATCTTGCGGAAGCGTTTTACACCCCTAGTTTCCCCATTGTTCTGATAAACTACTAAAGACTCCTGATTCCTCTCGTACAGATCACACTAAACTGCACTGCGCAAATGCAAAGGGAAGTCGATCAGTCGATCTGTTTACAATCTCCTCCTTGGCTAAATCTTCACGGCCTCATCCTGATGACTAAGCAAACAACGCCTCACACATCTTCCATTTAAACAAATCCCTCAGAGACATGCCACATCTCAGTTTTGCAAAAAAAGAAAAAAAAAAAAGCTGCAAACTGAAAACGCAGCGTCAGCTACTGCAATCCATTAAAGACGCCAAGTATGAGATTATCTACTCATTCTGCGTGTAAAAGATTTGTTTAAACACTGTAAAGTTTTCCTGGTTTTATAATAATACACATGTATACAGATACCTTTCGTTTTCTACAGGATCTCAAAGAAGATATTGCAAACAATAGATTAGAATAAAAATATATATGTGTGTATATATATATATATATATATATATATTTATGTTGGTTGCTGTCTTGTGCTGCTAGCAGTGAACTCCTCATGCTAAGTTTTATATTGAAGCTGTGATGATGATGATGATGTGTGTTTAATAATAAATGAGGATAAATAAATGAGCACGCTCGCCGACACTGTTCTGCACGCTCAGGACGGCCGTCCTAATCCTTGCGCTCTTAAAAGATCGAAAAATGCTGTGGTTAATCCTGTTGATACTTTCACAGAGCACAGTTTGCAGTCTATGCTTGATTGACATATTTAATTACAGACTGCGTCGAGATAGCGGTCATGTGTGTCGTCTGTTCATTAGGGCGACAGTGTACACTAGGATTACGTCCATGATCATGGATCTTTGTATCGGAGCAGTACGAGTAAATGAGCACCATATTGGACCGATATTCAATACCAGTATCAGTATCGATTCATCTCTTATCCAACCACTAACCAGTGATGGACTGTGGTTCTGTTCTAGCTGAAGTTTAACTTGTTCTGCCTCTGCTACATGCCCCACCCCTTTCTGTTCTGCACCGCCAAAAAAAAAAAAAAAAAAGGTCAAACGCTCCTTTATTTGTTTGATAAATGAGCAACATAAGGATGTAATATGTATATTCATCATCATCTGGAATAGCACAGTAGTTTGCTATTGAAACACAGCCATAGTGTTTAGCGTGTCATCATTAACCTCCACCACAGATCTAATAAAAGCACATCAGGAAATTTGAATATGAAAGTAAAGATGTATATGTCATGCATCCATGAAGATAAATACTAGTGTGGTTCTTTCTGAACAAGCCTTTACATTCCTATACACTGCTAAAAAATCCCCTTGTGCCATTGCAGACTATGATTGAAGGAGATCAATAAAAATCTTAAAGTAATAAATTAGACGTGCAGAGATCTGTGGAGAGTGAGTGATGATGTGCTCCATTCTGTTTAACCTACACATCATGACTTCACCTTACTGATGTGTGGAGGAACTTACGGCATCTGAGAGATTGTGAAATGACTTGTGTGTGTGTGTGTGTGTGTGTGTGTGTGTGTGTGTGTGTGTGTATGTATGTATAACAGAGAGATTAGTGTGTAATGTTTCAGTATGTTACTGGAACAGAACTACGATATCCTCAAGTTTAATGCTTTGAAATTTTGCAAAATGTAAATGTTTTTAGAATCTGCAAACACCCTGTAATAACGTTTATTAAAAAAAAAAAAAAAAAAAAAAAAAAAGGAAGAAACTGATACTACATATTACTATTACCATTGTTATTAGCGGTTCAAGCCTGAAGAGCTGAAACCCTACTGTAATTGTAAGAATTTTTTAAATGATTATTATTATTCTGCCCTAAAAATGATTGTGGAGACCAAACCGTAAGTCGTAGAGAGCTGAAACTTTGAGGGACGGTAGTACCCCAGAGTACTACAGTGTTGTAGAGGTGCTATAGTGAGCATTTATAGAAAAATTGCCATAACTTTTGAAGCGTTTGTCACAGAGTGTCTTATATCTATGGAATCCTTGGGACCAGACGAACAAAACATACATCTTTGAGTTCATTTCATTTCTATCATTAAAATGTTTCTGCAGTCTTGGATTTTCCGAAAAACCTACTTTTGTGAACTTGTCCTGAGGTTTTCGTCCGATCGGGACCAAACCAGTGCCAAACGATTCTATGGAGTCTCTATCAATAATTATCAAAAAAAAGTTTTAACTTTCGACTCGAGATAGCTATGGTATGTGAAAACACAGGAAGTAGGCGTGGCCACTTTTTTTTTTTTTTTTTTTTTTTTACGTAAATGGCTATAACTCGTGAATGAAATGAGATCTTCACCGAACCTGGCATGCTTATGTATGAGGTCAATCTTTGGTTGCACAAAAAAGGGCACGGTTTTGTCACATATAATGGCACTATAATAACAAAAAAAAAAAAAAAAAATTTAATTAGCGGTAACTATGGAACCGTTGATCTGACTGACTTCAAAATTTGCAGTGTCTTTGTCTCTGGTACCATCATAGTCTGTGAGGACATTCACGTATGTTGAAAAACATGGACACCATTGGCCAATCAGAATTTAGCAGCTATTAGACAAGGTTAACAATGACCGATCAGACTGAAACTTGGTGTACTTATTTGACTCTTGGTCTAAGAGGTTTGTGCCAGGTTTTTTAAAAAAAACTGGCAACTAAGTGGCACGATCACGATTTATGTTGTCGTTAACGGTTGTATATAACGCAGTGTTTTGAAAAAGCACAAATAATATATATAAAATAATAGGACATCTAATTTTAAACAACTTTTCTTCAAGAACCAGTGGTGTCTGTCAAACCCTTCGGTAAATATTTCTGATAATATTAAAAGCCTACTTCTGCAAACTAGCCATATGATTTTCACTCAGTTTCAACGAAACAAGTACTACATGATTCTCTGGAGTCTATTTATAAATATTTATCAAGAAAAGTTGGACTTTCAATTTTACGCTTCAATGCCATGCCAAAAGTCAAGGTAGTGGACATGGCCACAATAGTTACATAATAATAACTCTTAAAAAGGAAATAAATCTTTTCACCAAACTTGGTACACTTATGTAAAGGCTCAGTCTAAAGTCAAGTCACAAAAATTATGGAGTTTGGCCACTTGGTTGCGCTATTACAGTAAAAAAAAACAAAAAAAAAAACCAACAAAAAAAAAACTATAATACAGTGGTTGTATAAATGGTGTGTAAATGAGTATATTACCCAATGTTTCAGATATACACATGTTCTTTGTATCATCTGATAGATCTCATTCTGAACAATTTTGCCTCTAGGAGCAGTGCTGTCAATCAAATTGTTCATGAAATATTTGAGATTATTTTAAAAACAGGGTTTTGCAAAGTAGTCCTAGATTTTTTACTCAACTGAAACAAAACTAGTGCAGGACAATTTTTTGGACTATTCAGATAAATAATTATCGAAAAAAAAGTTGAACTCTTAATCTACCATTGCAAGAGCACATCAAAACATTTGAAGTGGGTGTTCCCTCTTTTACTAAAACGGCTATAACTCTATAACGGAATGGAACAGAATGGATATTTTCACCAAACTTGGGCTACTTATATATAGGCTCAATCTGAGGACAGATCTAAAAATCTAAAAAAAAAAAAAAAAAACAGGAAAAATGCTATAACATGCTATAACAACAACAACAAAAAAACATTAAATTGGCACTAAATGTGGAACCATTGGTCCAAGACACATGATAAATAAATCTTGCAGTAATTGTCCTTGTCCAAGGTCCAACCAGTGTATATGAGGACAATTGTGAATCTTGAAAAACATGGCCACCATCTGTCAATCAATGTTCAGCAGCTATTAGATGAGCTTATTGAAGGAGGATATTTCTTTAAATTATTTTGGTTTTTCTTTGATTTAGGTGCTTATAGGATTGCACAATATTAAGTAATAACTTTTAACGTCTTTAAGGGCCCTAAACGGCTTGAACCCCGATAATTGCTGCTTGCAGCTATATTTATTATATTGTAAACAGTGGAAGGATGAGGAAATTGGTGATTTACACAATATTTAGGGAACTGATTCAAGCAAAATATAAAGGAACATAATAAATCCAAGTGTTTAAAAATTTGCCTAAGAAATCTATGTGCATTTCAGAGGACAGGTGTGTTCACATTATTCACAGAGATGCATCACTTGGAGTTGTATAAATGAACCATCAAGCCAGACAGATCTGATCTGAGCAAGCAACTGTGAAGAGAACCTTGTAATGTGAGTGTAGATTGAGTGAAACTGTATTAAAGTATGTTACAGCCTGAGAAAGCACACTGCCAATGTGCCCATTGTAGATTATACATAATACAATTCTATAGACTGTATAGACTAGTTAGTTTGTGTTGATGGTGTGTATTATCATTACTATTTTATTATAAGAATTCACATGTAATTGCTTTGGCTACCTGTAAAACTTGTTAAAGTGAAACAGCAGCTGCTTAATGACAAATGGAGCATCTGTACTGAGACACTCAACATCTTTAATGAGCTGAAATTAAACCTGCAGAGTCGTTAATCAAATGAGCTTCCTGTTTGATATGAAGCAGAGACAATGCTACAATCTCACACACACAAAGGCTCATATTTGGTTATATATTATGTTGCAATATAATTATCATCTGCATTGTGGGCAAAGGAGCTTGGCATTTTGTTCTTGATTAGGTTCACCACACAAGAGCTCTAAGGAATAAAACACCATGTCATGCTGTTCTAGTAAAACAACCAACGACAACGTGGTGTGATGAAGTGGAGTTACTGTTACCACTCTGATGTTGATTAATTTCCTACAGTAGCATGTCCTGGAGTGGTTTATTCCGACTATACAACAGTCAATTTATACAACTGTAATATTTGTAATTTATTAATTAATGACATTTCAAACTTATCTGTTTATAGTTACATTTAATATTGTCGAATGTCAGGGAACAAGTTCTCACTTATGTTATAGCAGATATAAACAGTTGCTCCCTCACCAGCCTCTCTATTTTTCACTTTCTTGAAGATAATAAGACAAAAAACACCACAGCTTGTCATGTCAGCAAGAAACCTCAGTGTAACCTCCTCTGTCCCGAAGATGTCTATAAACTAAGTTACAGCTTTACCTCTGACTGTTACAAAGCAGTAAGTGTAGAGACTCCTTCCAGAAATTTTTAAATATATACACATCTCTCCTTACAGAGAAATCTGTAAACTTTTAAAAATCTGTTTATGTAGAGCATCCACTGTACATTGTATATTGCTGAGAATGAAATGTTACTCTAGAAACGATAACATATTAGAACGAGCACATGAATATAAACTGAAACTACAGTCAGAGCTGCAGTTATAGAAAATTAATCAATACCATCAACAGCACTGTGGTGTAATAATGTGGTGTAGCTTGTGCTTGTTGGTGAGAGGTGATTATCAATGCACATATTTCATATCAGAACACAAAGGATATTAGCAAATCAGTTGTTCACAATGTAATTGTAAACAATGAATTTGATTACTGAAGCTAAACACTGCTTGACAGTACACATTTATTGGTAATGAAGATAGACACAGTAACATAAAACACCTTCATACAGCCACATATAAATCATTTATAATCATATAAAAATACCTGAACAAGTATATTTTTAAAAAAATCATTACATGCTTTCCCATTATAGTACCAGTTATGATATCTCGATTTTACAAAAAAACAAAAAAAAAAGTACCGTAAACTATTTTTTTCTGAAAATATACTGCAAAAATATAGGTAATGATTGAATGATTTAAAAGCATGCACATCTTGAAGGCACGAGTGTGAGGATCAGAACACACAGGCTCTGACGGATGGATGACACAGTACAGAGTACACACAATGATGGAGCAGAACCGAAACATGAACCTTCCCCATGACCTGTGATCGATTGCGCACGCACACACACACACACACACAGGTCTAGGCTGGGCAGTACTACCTAGGGAAAGGGGGGAACTGTGTGATGGATAGAGGAAGAAGAAGCAGCTAGCAGTTGCCAATTGTCCTCCCCTCTGTCCCTGCTTTCAGCAGAGTCATATTCTGAGCCGACTGAAACTTTATCCTCTTCCATCTGGAAGGACAAAACAGCTGGTTAAGGCTCCCAAACCGACAAAAACAGGAGAACGGAGGGGAAAAAAGCGTTATAAAAAAAAAAGAGGAGTGAGCAAGAAAATGGCCATTGGTCCACTGCAGAGACAGTGCTGAAATGAGATTCTGTTACCGTATTTTCTGGAATATATGCCACTTTTTTGGCCTGTGATTTAGCAATGTATTAGCATAATTGCAATTATACAAGCATAATCATGCTCATTTATTACGGTTATTACTGGCATGCTAGTCCAGAAGTCATGTGTCTGACTTGATGAATGAAAATTGCTGTGACTGGTGATGATATACTAGCTGCACTTTCAGATGTTAACATGGTGCTGTAGCGCCCCACGGACGTAAAATATACATTTTATAATTGTAAACATTCTTTAGGCTGTATAAAGATGATAAATATGTATAAAATGCCTGCAGATAGAATTTAGTGAGAACTTCCAGGCCAGAGTGACTTATCGTTCCGTAGTAAACTTATTTACTACAAAAAAAACAAAAAACATTTAGATTAATGATTAAAAAAAAAGAAAAATCTCATGTCAGCTGGACTGGAGATCATGTTCTCTGCTCATAGCAATAAATTATATTAAAAAAAAAAAAAAAAAAAAAAAAAGAAAAAAAAGGGATTATTCCCTTTTTTTTGGCCCATGCAGCCTACGATAAAAAGGAGTTTGAGGCCGTGCCAGTTTCAGGTGTGTTAGTTATAAAAAGTTTGAGCATTGCTCTTTCTGGTGCATGCATGCTGGGTTAAAAAAAAATTTAAGACCTAGATTATAGTGCTCACATCAGCCTGAGGTAAAGGAAAAATGAGTGCCATCAAATGAAAACAAATGAGAATTGTGCACATGCACATATGGCATAGCAGTTTAGCAGGTTAGCGGTGTAACATGCACTGAATCACCTGAATAAAATTAAATCCAGACGTATTTAATTCAAATAAGCTGCTTTAGTTTGATGTTTATGCTAAAATCAGATTGTGCTTGAAACCACACCTACTGTGTAACAACTAGAGATGATATATATGTGATACAGGCATAAAGGATATGATGGAAAAATCAGATATTGGCGAAAAAAATGATGTGATTCTGTAACAAATCTAGCCTAAAATATCAGAGTGCAACGCAGGATAAAGTCGGCTACATGGCCCAAGGTCAACAACAAAAAATTGTTTTTGGAAATGGAAATAATTACTATAAAGAGCCTCGATTGTACTTTTTGTCAGGACTCATTTGATGATCATTATCATCCTCATCTATATATTTCCTGTATTTATTTTTTATATATATATATATATATATATATATATATATATATATATATATATATATATATATATATAATTAATAAAAAAATCATTTAAAATAAAAATAAAAGTGCAGTTTTGCATAAGCTATGTATTTTTTCCTGTCATTTTTAAGTGCCTTAGTTTAAAAAAGAAAAAAAAAATCTTTGTCATTAAAAATAAATAAATAACAGGATAAGCATCAATATTGGTTGATAATGTTTCAGTATTTCCTTTTTTTTTTGTGATATAAAAAGTGGTATCGTGCCACCTCTAATTACAACCGTAATATTATTTTTAACCATCAGGTCAGTCCTCATTTGTTGCAAGTTGAGAGCTTTTGCGGTAAAATGTTTCATTTAAATTAAAAATAAGGATGGAAATGTGCATATAAGGACATGCAGGTTGACTCGGGCAGACATGCAGGGTGAACTGTGTGACTGCAGTTATCAGCTCGCTCACTTTTCTTTTTCCTTGTCTGATGTCCAATACTGATTAACACACCCTTGTTAGCTTTGTCCTCATAGTTGATGTGCTATTTCAAATAATATCACAAGAGTGGTCACCATGCAGTACAACGGGATGAGTGTGTGTTGGGATGCACTGCTCTGTGAAGCAATCTCCTCGGAAATGTACAGACTTAATCTGTTTAAAACTCAAACCAGATGGCAGAATAAAGTAACACTGTCATGTACCACAGTGGTTCTCAAACCTTTTTAGAGCCAGCGACCGCTTAATAGATTCCACTGGCCCTCTCAGCACAGGTTTATTTTTCTATTTAACTATTATTCAAGTGTGTGCCAGATATTCTGCCTATTTATTGGACACACAATTATTATTATTATTATTATTATTATTATTATTTTTAATTCCAAAGATCACATTAGGCCCAACTTGTTCTTGAGTGATAAAGATTTAGATTTAAACCCATGCAATTCAGAACTCAATTATAAATACAAGTTATAAACATAAATATGATAAATCGTATTATCTATGATAGGTTGTGATTTCATCCACTGTAGCAAAATAACAAACAAATAAATAAATAGATATCACAAACCCCATTTTGAGAACCAATGATGTACAGATTTTTAGCATTTGTATAATTATATCTTTAAGTCATAACTCGTTTCCTACAGCTTCCAAGATGGCAGGAAGCGCTCAACCCGAAGGGAAAGTGTGTTAAAACAGTATTGGAACACAGCTTCGCTCGCTCTCTCTCTCTCTCTCTCTCTCTCTCTCTCTCTCGCCCTCCTCTGAATGCTGTTTAGTTGGGTGTGACTACAGCATGCAGCACGACACTGAAGGGTTAAATGGCTCAGCCTACTCTACCTAATCTTGCCCAGCTGATTCTTGGCTCTGGAGAGTGGCTGCAGAGCGATGAAGTCATCACCTATAGCGACTCGGTTGGAGTACATCTACAGAGCGAGAGAAGGGGGTGAAAACACACACACAGGATCAGTAATAAGAGGACAAGGACACAAACATAGAGCAACATACACACACTCACAGTTGGACATTTTAACCCTGCATTCACACTGGCAGGCAGTCATTAGTATAGAGAAAGGAGGCAAAGTGACTGTGCAAACTTTACATTTATGCAAATAAGAATCTAAGAAATGTCTTGATAACGTGAGAGGATGTTGGGGATGTTCAATAGATATAAAAATCCACGTCTGGATTTCTGCAAAGTTTATTGTTAATTGAATTGAACCTTTACTGGAATGAAATTGGCAGCAAGTGAGATGTGAGGAACAATTCTAGCCAATCATGTAAAGTGTTAAGTATCAGGAGTGGGCGATATGACAAAAATATCAAATGATTCTCAAAGACATTATAAACATTTTTGCTTCTGAAATAAATGTAAAAATTATGCACAACATTTTAAAGCTGCTTCCATACAGATTGCAATGAAATTTATTCTAATAAAAATGCTTAAAAATTATTCAGATATCACAATATCTCAGAAGTGTATTGAAACCTTTCATCACAATATTGATATTATAACATCACATTGCTCAATTTAAAAGTATTTTTTTTTTGTTCCTATCAGATACTCCTTCCAACACAAGATGAAGGAAAATTTAACTTATGAGCTTTATCCATTTCTGATATTTTGGGAGGGAAAATAAATAAAACAATAATTTATATATATATATATATATATATATATATATATATATATATATATATATATATATATATATATATATATATATATATATATATATAAACATCTGTTTTGGAGAAAAATCCTGGGTCTGATTAGCCTCTAATAAACCGAATTACTGGGTGCATGTATGAATTACAATTTAATACAATAATTAAGCACACAATTATTTTAATTTGCCTTTAGAAGGGTCAACCTGGTTTAAGTTTTGCTTAATTAACATATGACACACATCCACACACAAAATGTGCATGACAGTTTCTGTAGTTAGCTCTTACTGGAGAAACAATGGCAACAAACAATGACCTCAAATCAGAAATGCCAACTAGCAACCTACATACAGAGAAAAACAAATCATAGCTGTGTGAACACAGAATAAGACTGAAACACGCTGTACCAGAAAAAACAAACAAACAAACAAAAAAACCTATAGACCTCAAAGGCAACACCACACAGTCTCACCATAACACACAGAAAAGACTGATAAATCAGTCTCTCTCTCACTGGGACTCGCTGTAACACTGATCTATGGCCTCTTTCAGAGTTATGGAAGTGAACTTGCATCAGTAAGAGAGATTACAAGTGTGATCATGTGACCTTTTTGGGAGACTGATATTTAAAAGTTTAATATGACTTTACGACCCTGTACGTTCATGTGATTATCCAATCAGCCAATAATGTGGCAGCAGCACAATGAATTAAAACATATAGATACAGGTCAAGAGCTTATGTTAATGTTCACATCAAACATCAGAATGGAGAAAATGTCATCTCAGTGACTCTGACCATGGCGTGGTTGTTGGAAGTGGTTTGAATATTTCAGAAACCTCCTTGGATTTACACACACAGCAGTCTCTATAATTTGCACAGGAACTGAAAAGAACAGTCTATGAGTGAACTGAAAAGAACAGTCTAGAACAATCTATGAGTGGAAATGCCTTGTTGATGAGAGAGGACAGAGGAGATTGGCCAGACTGGTTTGAACTGAATGGAAGTAATTCAAATAACCACTCTTTATAACCATGGTGAGCAGAAAAGCGCCTCAGAAATACAAATCATATATTTGTATAATCATATATTTGTATGAACCTTGACGTGGGTTGGCACAGACTCACCAAACTGGAGAATTCTGAAGATTAGAAAAACATCAGCTTCATGAGGCTGTTTAAGGCTGTGTGTGTGTGCGCCTCTCAGAACATTGTGCACGCATGCTCACACAGGGTCACATATTTATACTTGCACATAACCAGAGTGTATCCTCTAGGAGGCGCTGTTGCATGAAACACACCTGGATTTACTGAATTGCTGTCTGGAAGGGCCGAGAAACAATGCAAGTTCTGTGTTTCACTGTAGGAATAATAAATAGGAGATAAGATGGACATAATGCTGCAGTGATGGGGAACCTTGTGAGATTAATCATAAAACAAGTGAATTCTCACAGAAAGCATTTCTGAAGTGTTTCAACTTGTCTATATTGAGCAGCATGAGCAGATCTTAGATCAAAGCACTTCAATTAAACTAGTGTTTAAATTGATCACAATACTTTCAATCACTGATGCTTTAGATTTTATTTCGATTTTTGATATTTTAATTTGCTCGGTTTACACCACCTCCACTGTGTGTTTATTGAGAGTCCATTAGAAGAAAGAGAAAGTAAAGTGTGCAATCCTGCAGGATTCAAATGACAATTATAAAACAGTTCGTTCCAGTAAACTGATTTGATTGGTTGAGCAGCGTTCCAAGAGTGCGTATATATCCTACAACAGCACTGGGACATTACACTGTCTATATAACGCCACTCGTCTGTGTTCGCCACTTAAATTCCACTTAGTACTGTAGAGTTAGCGACATCATCTGTGGACATCATAGCAAACTATACTTTTCAGGAATATAACTCGACTTAAAACATGAAAGCTCATCAGATTAAGGTGAAAAGGAAGAAGGGACACCAATTTCAAAGGATGCACCTTTAACAGGGATGTACAAATTAATGTGAGCAAGCTAGCCAGCTAATCAATGTGCTACAGAGAGAGTGTAGCTTCTCCTGGATCTATTTCCACTAGCGGAACAAAAATAAACGGAACATTTGGCCATATCGTGTGCTAAATATCAGTTATTTGTGGAGAATCACAGTCGTGCCAATATTCAGTATAACCACGCTCTTACTCTTGCAATATTGCTTAATTATAATGAACTACAGTCGACATGAACACAATATCATGATTGTAGTATTCCAGAAATAAATCCATCGTACAATAATGTGATCATGTTGCCGTGTGTGAAGCAAACATGAAACACATGAAAAACTTGCTTGAGTTCAAGAGAGTGCAAGAGTTTTGATATGTTTCATTAAAGATGCCAGTCTGAGAAACTAAACAAACTGAGTGAATATGAATAGAATATGCTTAAACCTACAATTTTTACAGAGCATTTTTAGCCATTTCTGTTGCAAGGTGTTTTAATTAATGAATTTAATCAAACCCATGGAAGAAATATCACATCTCATCAAATCGTTTCCGTGTATGCAATCAGACATACCTCCCGGCCAACCAATCGGCGGTCATCTAATGCACAGCACCGAAGAGACGTACAGCGTGTAACGTGTACGCTGGAGGGATTGCGCACTAGCAAGTCTCTGCATGCCATGTTTAACCATGATCCCCCTCCCTATGCCAGACAGGTTAACGAATAAATATAAATCAGCCTTTAGCTTCTCTGACAAATTCTGGGTTCTTCTAGGAACAGGTGTATTTATATAGAGATCACATGACACTTTAGTTGGACGTGGGTCAACTCCATTCAACTAATTATGCGACTTCTGATCTTCTGAGCAGGAGTTGATCACAAGAATTATTTGTAAATAATTCTCAAACATATTGACATATTGTCCCAAACAAGTCCCTTTTAGTTCTACAAAATGTGGAAAGGATCAAGTGGGGCCAAAGTACTTATACAGTTTATTTATTTACACTTTTTGGAAGTCTTTGGTGCATGGAGCACTGGTAAATACCGTATGTCATGGTGCATCAGTGTACCTATCCTGAGTGAGGCTTTAAACACTTTTACATTTTACAATAAAGAGGAACTCCGTGTGGGTCGACCAGTTATTCCACAGGTCTTTGTCTCTTCAGCTTCTCAGAAAGAGGAGGAAGGTGACATTATCGTTAAAGAGAAAAACATCACACACTCACCACAATGCAATCTGATTTTTAACCTTTTCTTCTTAAAGGTAAATATCAGAATGTAAAGCTATAAAGTTTCCACAGGATGTGGTTTGTATACATCAAGATCATTTAGTCTCAATGCAGTTCTGTGAGCATGTTACAGTGAATGAGGTCATGAGTGTTTGCTGCTGACAAGCCATGCTGAGTTGTGCTGAGTGACATGCTTCCGGTCTATTAGTATCAGCTTATGCGGTGTTCAAGACAGCTAAATTCATTGCACACGTCTTGAAATTAATTCATGCAAAACACCATGTTCAGTCCGGCTTTTGCTGATCGTTACAACCGTTAGTGTGTTTAGATGGAGGAAACATATTCTGACCTGAGACTTCTGTGTGCTGGTGGGATGTAGGTGTCTGTAAAACACTTTCTTGATGACATCGGGGAACAGGCAGGTGATGACGATGACGATGATGGCGAACCAGGCTGAGCCGCTGGACAACAGCTGGACAAAGACGAAATACATGTCCTGCGTGTGGAGAAATGGCCTGAAGGGAAAGGGAGATAAGGTATTATGTCCTTGTACAAAAACAAGCTCACATCTTCCCAAAGGAGATGTTAAAGTAGCTAACAATAGCAAATTAACATCAGCTAACAGGACCTCATTCAAGCTAACAACTACAGCAGTAAACTACAGCAGTCAAGCTAATCTTGCTAGAGAAATTAAAGAGGTCATGGTGATCCCATTACAAGAGTAAACAAGGCCATAATCCCACTACAACTTTTTAAGGGGTCATAATCCCACTACAACTTTTTAAGGGGTCATAGTGCCACTACAGCTCCAGCAGTTAACAAGGTCATAATCCTGCTTACATATTACTACTAGAGTTAACTAGGTCATGGATATCCCACTATGACAGGTCATAAAGCTGCTATGTCTAACAAGGTCATGGTAATCATGTTTGAGCAGGTTATGAGGTCATAATCCCTCCACAACAGTTCATGAGGTCATAATTCTGCTACAGCAGTTAAAAAGGTCACTGTAATCTGGGTACAGCAGTTAACACAGTCATAATCCTGTTAAAGCAGCTAACAAAAGTTAAGTAGGTAATGTAATTTTGTTGCCGCAGGACTGTGATAATGGCCAATCACAGATATAAGCAAATTAAGGTTTAGGGGTTGTTTAATCTTATTCTTGTTAATTGCATTTCCTGATGCCTTGTCAGGCAAATTTTATTTGAGTTCTGATTAAATGTTCATTTCATTTCAAGTCTGGAAACTGTGTACTGTTTTTTGGATTTTTGTGTTGTATGAGAATAAAGTGCTGAGGTACCATATAATTCCCCCATAAAACAAGGAGAATATGAAGTAGAAAGCGATGGAGCCCCACGTGACAAAATGGTTCATCCATGTCCAGAAGTGTGTCTCCAGCGCCAACTGTCATAACAGAAGAGAAGCCAATTAAAACAGCGTCTTCTTCAGAGCTGTTCCCCCCCCCCCCCCCGACTGACATACATCACTTACCTTTAAGGTTACTGTAATGACCATGACGGTGAACACCAATGTACCGAAAGTCCAGTTTCCAAACATCTACAAAAGAAGAAGGCATGCTTATAAAGTTTAAATGAAACATGGTTTTAGATATCATTTAAAAGCATATCAAAAGCTGATGATTAGTCTAGCAGATGCCAAATGTTTGAGGAAACAAGCGGCTGCTAAATATCTTCAGGCTTTCATTAAAAATAAAAGAACAGTGCTTGAGTATTAGACTGAAATCTGAAATGAGGAGGAAATCCAGAGAACATCGGAAGCTAATTTTCCCTCCAGTCATGCAAAGCATGGGTGAGGGAATTTTTCCAAAACTGAGTTTTGTGTGTGTGTGTAAAATCGAAAGGTGGCATGACATCATAATGCTGGTGACAAACGCTCATTATACAGGGAGACATGCAACAACTGTAATCCAATCAACTCTTACCAGCTGCCTGTTAGCTCGCAAAATCTGAAAACATGCAGAGCGTGAAGAGAGAGAAAACAAAGAGAGAAAGATGAGAAATGAAGAGGTGGGTGGGGGTGTGTGAAAGAAAACAGGGAGGAAACAAACAAACAAAAAAAAAGAACCAAGCCAAAATTCACCCGAAAATGTGATATTTTTAGAACCAAAGGAATGACTTCGGGGAGCTGGGGTTTTGTAAATTTTTACTAGCTTTAATCTTGACAAATATTCTCAAACTCCTCAAAATACTCATGAAATCAATAAGGAAGAGAAAACTCTTGATTTGCAGTTCCAGTCTGAGCCATATGGTTAGCCTAGCAAATAATATGCATAAGTAAACATGCTGAAAGAGGGGATTTCTGAGCCATAAGTAAGGAATTAACCACTGTGTGTGGTGTTACAGTGAAATAATCAATGATGTGGTGGTGTGAAGTGGGGTTACCGATAACACTTCTACAGAATTTTATTTTACCTCTTATACCACAGCAATTTGCCAGCAATTTTTTTCATCCAAAAAAAGTTAGTTCCTGTTCTCATGAATGCTATAGCAACCTCTCTTTTTCTCTCTTTCTTGAAGTTAATAAGATAAAAATAAGCAGCTTGCCATTTTACTAATAAAACACAATGTGTAAATTGCAATAGTTTCTAAAAAACAGCATTAGAAAATAAAACAAGGACTCTTAAGAAGCTTTGCGAGTATTGATTCTATGTTGTCTAGCACTTGGTGTGGTCCTCAAAGGACAATTCATTTAATTCCAATTAGAAGACAAGCATTTAGTACACAACGCTAGAGGCTCTATCTGTATTTATATGTAATACTACACATCTGGGTAATTTATATGTAAATGAATTCTGAATATAACATGCTGAGTTGATTAGCCAGCAAATCAGGAATCCTAACAATACAATCCTACAAAACACTGCTCTCTCTCTCTCTTTCTCTGTCTCACACATAGAAGAGAAAGAAAGAAGAAACAGAACAAGAAAAATAGGAAGTGTGTGTGTGTGTGTGTGTGTGTGTAGAAGCAGACCTGTCCATTTCCCATTAGACTTGTGTCCTCTCCCATCAGGATGTAGCAGCCAAAGAAGAAGACAAAGGCGTGGCAGAAGCCCAGGATCGTCCAATACAAAAAGGTTTTGAAGGACAGCAGTGAGTTCTTACTGATATCTCTGTTAACAAATCAGAGGTTACAAAATTACGTTATGAGTTTATAAATGTGTACTTTTAAGAAAGGTGCACATATTTATACATTTATGTTACTAATACCACAAGTATTATTATTATTAGATCAATTCCAATAAAGGCGGCGTAGCCTTTGCGTCTATCAGTTCAAATAAAAGGGGTGTGGCCTTTGCATCTATCAGTTCCAACCAAGGGGGCATGGCCTCCACACCCATCAGTTCCAATAAAGGGGTGTGGCTTTTATCGGTTCATTAAAGGGGCATGGCCTTTGCATTTAAACAAATCTAAATATACGAAGAATATTATTTTATTAGTTGCAAATTTTTTTTTGTATTTTTAGCGTTGATGAGAGCAGGATGTGAGTGAGGTGTGTTATATACCTGTAAAGTGCTGGCTTGCTCTGTAGAATGTGAGGATGAACCAGCTGTTCAAAGAGACTGTACACCAGGATGGGGAGGGAGGTGAAGCAGATGTTGTACAGCGTGAGATACACACTGTCATACAGCGTCTGTGAAAAACACAGATGAGTAGGAAATGTGCCCTGTTAAGGAAAAAACTAAACAAAACAACACACTTGGCTTAATATGGCTATCGAAATTTTTATGCAGTCTTTACTAGGCTGATGGAACCATTTAGAATCCAAAAAAAAACAATGTTAACATATATTACATTATCTGGCCTATAGGAAACATTTCAGTCATAATTTTTAAATTAGCATAATAAATTAGCATAGCACTTTGATGTTAACTTAAGTTTTAATATTAAAAACAGCTGTAAAACGACTTTATATACAAAGATATATTTTTCGGATCTGAAAAAAGGGATTAAATTAGTGAGAAGTGACATTTTGCTCAGAATATACTGCATTATTAGTGGCATTGTTATTAACATTTTACGCAAATTTATTATACTCCAGTGATGCAACCATGCAATTAATTAGGCGCTCTGACCACCCATAAGACCCAGGCTTAAACAAACAAAAAAAAAGTTTGACATTTTTCTAGCTGATTCAGAAAAAAACAAGTATATCTAGGGGATTGGTGAATTAAAGCAGTTATAATATGCTTTGTATTTATAGGATTTATTTAACAATAGTCTGATTGTTAATGCTTAATATTAACTATACATAGAAACATGGAAATGCAGCATCAAATATGAGTACTTATTTCTTCCACAATATGAACATACTGTACATGCAACACATACACGGTATGTGTGTGAAAGGTTAAGGGTGTTTCTAATTCACATATTTAGATAAGAGCACAAGTATTGGTGCCTCTGTGACTTTTTCTGTTGTTTATTCAACCTGAGTAACTTTAGAAAGCAACATTTATAAATTATACATTAGCCCCTGTTTTGTCTCTGACCGGTCACCTTGTTAAAGTGCACAGAGGACAAGAATCAAAAGACATTAAAAAAACAACAAAAAACAACCAAACAAACAAAAAACCCCATACTATTAAAGACGTTTAGCACACACACACAAATAGATAACAAAACATGGAAAAGAGACTTACTTGTTGTGAAAACAGACAGAAGAACTGGTATAAAAACTGCGGTGTGATAAAGCACACATTCTACAAAATAAAACACAAACAACACACACAAAAAAAGCACAATTTAAGCAACACTCCTCTGTGACGATAATATAAATCCAGGAGTAAACACTCAAAACATTGTGAACGTACCTTGTAGAAAAAGTACTGCACAAGGGTTGCTATTCGAATGTAGTAGAAGTGTCCATGGACGAGCAGTAACTTGGCGAGGAATTTAAACCTAGCGATTGCATAGTCACTGTTTCGGACAGCTTGTCTTCCCTCTTTCCCCATGATACCTGGGGATCATTGAATTTAATTAGAGCAGTAAAGCTATATTAAGGCTGCCTTCCAAAACAATGAATGCACATTTGTCTACTTTTCTACATTCTAGATGTTTGCAAATGAACATTTTATATTATGTAATCTAAAGGATAGAGTCACCATGCAAAAAGATTCTTATTTAATGAGTTTAATGAGTTTCCTTAAGCACACATTTTCAGCTGAAGCAGTTCATAGATGTAAACAGGAGTACTGCTTGAACGTTATAACACTACGAACGTGCAATTGGGCTCATAATGATTTACGAGGACATTCATGACTAAAGTTGCTGTCTTTTTTTTTCCTTTGTAATAAATTCTTATGAGCTCTAAGCTTTGGTTAGCATGTTAGCATCATTAGCAAAGCTAGTTAACATATGCCATTCAGCTGCCTGAAATTCAATTCGCTTAAATTTTATTTGTATAGCACTGGACATTGTCACAAAGCAGCTTTACAAAAATATATAAATTCCAGATATATTAAATGTGTAAATTTATCCCAAATTAGCAAGCCAGAGGCGATAGTGGCAAGGAAAAACTCCCGGAGATGACATTAGGAAGAAACCTGGACAGGAACCCATCCTCATCTGGGTGGCATTGGATACTGCACTCATACATAATTCCCTTCTATAACGTGTACTGTGCAGTTAAAAAGTGCAATCGTGTAACCAGGAAATTCATTCTAGTTTTAACATGAAAGCCAAGTTAAGACTATAGACAAGCAATCTGTCTCATAATGATTTACAAGGAAGGTCAGGAGTCTTTTTTCTTTGTAGCAAAAAAAAAAAAAACAACAACAAAAAAAACCCACATCTGATTATTTATGTGAAACTGGCCATTCAAACAATTTGTGTTATACAGATTGCATTTACATACCTGTCCAGGAGGAACGTTAATTCTGCACTCAGCTGCATCCACTTCACCAGTAATACATTACTCAATCTTGGACAAGCATTGTCAGAGTTTATTCTGGTTTTACTGGGTGTCTTATGATTTTTTTTCAAGCACAGCACAACTTTTTTTTTGCTCACAGGAGAATTATCTGGCTGTGCTGGTTGCTTGTCAATTACAGACTGAGATAGGCAGAGTGAAGGAGCACTGGGTGGGGAGTGTCAGACTGACTGACTTATTATCATCATCATTAATTTTTTTTCATACATATTCTATAGATTTGTCCAGATTATTTGTACCAGTAAGAAATTAAAAAATACATGTGATTATTGCAAGTTTAAGCCCCCTTCTGATTCAATAATTCCCTTCTGCATGTACATAGACATTTACCTATTCCTACATGGGCCTCCTGGATCATACTGACATCATTGGCTCCATCTCCAATGGCTAATGTTATGGGTTTCTCTGGGGACGTCTTCAGCAAGCGAACCACCTGCCAAACACCACCGTATTAAAACAAGCTTTAAAAAACCCGGAATGGCAGCACTGGGCTATTAATAATCATAAAAATAATAAAGGACTTTTTTAATATTGCATTTTTATTACACTCAGTGCACTAGTGCAATAAATCAAAGTACCAAGAGCAACAACAGTAGAACAGAACAAAAAAGCTGAATACAGGACATTGCTAAAGCTGTAAGACCAAAACAGACAAAAGTAAAAATACCTGAAAAAATAAAAAAGTTACTCGACTGAGAAATTAGAATTTAAAGTACAAAAGCAAACCTGTCTGATTAGATGTGACATCTATTGTGCTATGCTACTCCAGCAATTATGGTACTTTCGTAATTTATTAGTGTTTTTGGAGTAGAGTTATGGTAGTAGTTGTGCTACTCCAGAAACTGCTTATATTTCTTATAACCGCACTGGGATATTTCACGTTGTATTGCTCCACTCGTCTGTTTTTGCAGTGTAAAATTCCACTACCGGGTTCGTAACCATTACTACAGTAAAGTTAGCGACATTATCAGTGGACATGGCAAATGATACTTTTCAGGAATATAACTTTTGACTTAAAATGTGGAAGCACGTCAGTTGAAAACGAATAGGAAGAAGGAACGCCAACTTCAACCTGTAACGGGAATGTACAAATTAATTTGAGCTAGCTAATCAGCTAGCTGATGTACTATAAAGTGAGTGTGGATTCTCTGGGATCTATATCCTCTAGTGGAGCAAAATATACAGAAGATTCTGCCAAACTGTGTCTGAAATGTCAATTACTTGATATTAACTTCTTGTTTATAGCTCTGTTGTATAACAGCAATATCACACTTGCAGTTGTGCAGTTATACTGAAAATCGTCACAGCTGTTACTAGCTCCGGCCAAATCACAGCCATGCCGATGCGATATTCTGTATAAGTGCACTCTTGCTCGGCCAATATCGCTTAAACATAGTAATCACGCTACTCCATAAATTACAGTAGTTAGCTAATTTGTTACTGCATTGATGATAATCATGCTAGTACATGCAATTACGATAATTTCCTATATTACTGTTAGATTTGCACCAACATAACAAAAACCTAAAATTAATGCTGGTGAAATTAGCCTTTATTTATAGAGAGGCTGAACAGACAAACCATTGCTATTTAGTGTGTGACGTATGGAAATACATTTTTGTTTGAACACACACACACACACCTGCAACACATGCACAAGCAGAGCTGCAAACACAAACACATGCATAACGACAGCTGCAAACACACAGACAGACACACACACACACAGACAGACACACACACAGACAGACAGACACACACACAAACAGACAGACACACACACACAAACAGACAGACACACACACACACACAGACAGACACACACACACACACAGAGACACACACACACAGACACACAGACACACACACACACACACACACACACACACAGACACACAGACACACACAGACACACACAGACACATACAGACACACACAGACACACACAGACACACACAGACACACACAGACACACAGAGAGAGAGCAGGGTGTGACTTGCCTTGGCTTTCTGCAGTGGTGCCATCCTGCAGCAGATCACAGCAGAGCAGTTCTTACACACTTCCATGAAGAGCTTCTCATGTTCACGCAGAGCCAGAGACAGACTTGCACCATCCACCACCAACCCGTGCTGGATCACATGGTCCTCTTTGATCCTACACACACACACACACACACACACACACACACACACACACACACACACACAATCCTGTTTAAGCTCAATCCTGTTTAATCAACACAAACTCTGGATGATTCACCACTCTATATTCTACACACCCAGTCAAGTCTTAAAACAGGAGTCTGTAACAGTGGTACAGGAATCAAATAATTTATTATTGATTATTAGATGTAAAGCTGATCCAGACTGAGACAGAGGGACATATTTATGAAAAAAAGGGAGAAGTGGAAAAAATATGAGCTGTAAAAGGTGGTTTAGCCTGTGTGTCTGAGCCAATAAAGGAGGCGTGGCTTTTGCATATAAATGTCCTGTGAAGGAGGCGTGGCTTTTGCATCTGTCAGTTCCAATAAAGAAGGCATGGCCATTGCATGTCATCTTGGTTCTTAATTGAATATGAAAAGAACAAATGATGCACGGATTGGACATGTACATGCTAAAGAGCATTTAATTGGATGAAGACAAGTACATCAACAGAATAGTACAGCCACTAGTACAGGAGGAGTCATTATAAAATTGTAATTGTTTACAATTTTGTAAACTAATGTAAACTAAATTTTATTTTTAAATGATAATATCTCCAAATGTATTTTTCCTAGATATATTACATTGGTGTCTACAACACTAAGGGACAGGTACAAAAAAAAAAAACCCTCTGAAACACCAATTTTGATTTCAGAGGCACTTTAAATAAACATCTGTGGGGCAGAAAGATTCATTTGTCAATTAAACAGTATTATCTCCTTCTGTGTCCCTTGACCAATGTCTAGATTCATGTAATTTTTTTTTTATTTATATAAACCAAATATGTTTAAGATAAATGTCAATACAGATTATAATTGAGTTCTGAATGAAATAATGGTCACAAGAATATTATTGTAGCTTGATAGTAATGAATCAATCTTAAATCTACCTAAATCTACCCAAGTTTCCTTCCCAAATTCACTTTTAATGCCTTTTTTGGAATTAGGAGTGTTGTAGTTGTGGTTCTGCAGGAGGACTACACCATGTACAACTAACCAAAAATATGAATAGGAAATAAATTCAAAGGGCATAAAGAGAAATGGGGAAGTGTGTGTGTGTGTTTGTTTACCTGCGTGCGAGTCTGCGGAGCTGCTCTGCACACTCGTGATCAGATTTCTGCTGCACAAGTTCCAGGATGTTCATTGTACGGTGAAAGTGGCCACAGGAGAGACTCACGCTGACCGCTGTCTCATGTTTATCTCCCGTTAGCACCCACACTTTAATTCCAGCCAATCGCAGAGCCTCAATCGTCTCCTGGACCTTCTCCTGCAGCCTGCACGAGAACACACACACAGTGTCACAAAAATCGAATGGTATCATACAATTCAGGATTGTGCAGTGTATGGTGGGATTAGTTTTCCAGACGTGTGTGTTCGGTAACGCTTTCAGAGGACTGAATCACATGAGATAAGTGATCTCTGTATAATTCACATAAATGGGAGTGTCCTTGCAATGTACTAAAAATTCCATGTCTACTACACACACCCCATTGTAATACAAATGGATTGGTTTGACCTTTATTGTAAGTGCTTGTTGCAGTGGGTCATGACCACAACAAGTATGTAGGTTGTACCAGTGTTTGCATCCTTTTAAACATCATCTGTTAACTGTTCTGAGATAAGATAATAGGCAACATAAAACTTTATTTATCTCTAAGGAAATATTTATGCCAATATCTCATGACAATACAAATAACTATAATTAGAACTGGTAAAGAAATAAATAGAAATAAACTTACAATATGTAATAAAAATAGAAATATTCTTTATTATAATATTCTATACCTAATATTCTTATGTTTCCTCATCCCCCCCATGAAATAAATTTCTGGCTAAGCCACTGTGCTAAAAATAAGTCTGAAAGTTCCAAGCGCATTTTAAATCTGTATGCGAAAACTCTACTAAAATAAATAAATTTCAATTTCTATGATCCAAAGCGATCATTGATGTATTTCAACCTTACAGAATACATAAGTATTGACAGTGCAGGAGTTAAGTAAGGACAATATTGCAAACATGATTAAGAAATAAACTCTTTTATAGCCCTAGAGTGTAGATTATAGTAGATTTAACTGCAATTTACCACACACTCAAAGGTCAAATTACAATCTCTGAAGGCCAATTAGTGTTTCTTTGCTCCAGTGCAACTCATAAGTTAATGATCGAGGTGACATGAGTGTGTTGCTGTGGAAATACATCTACACAAGAATAAAACACTGCTTATTATACAACTGGATAAATTACAACAAGTCTTTCAACATGTTGTATAATTACGCAATAATACATGAGCAAGACAGCTGTACATCAACAGGATTGAGTGTGAGATATTGCTTTTATACAACAGATTTATAAACAAGAACATGAATGTAGAATAAGTGACATTTTGGACACATTATGACCAAATACTTTTGTTTATTTTTGCTCTCCTAATGGAAATAGATCTTGAAGAAACCACAGATGGAGAAAGCATTATGTTGTTCCATGCAACAGTGACAGCCCGTCAATTAGCTGGCTAGCTTTCTGCTTGTTGGGCCTACACTGGTTTCTATATTCCTGTTAAAGGTTGATCTGGTGAAACTGGCTTCCCTTTTTCCTTTTCACCTTCAACAGTCAATATGTACTCTACTGTAGTAATTGTTTCAATGTAGTGAACTATTACTTGAATTGAAATTTTATGTAGCAAACACACAACTGGAAAGCCCCTCGTGCGATCAGATTCATGGACCATAAATCATGACAAAGGAGGTGTGACCGCTCTTGTCTGTCAGTCATAGTGTGGTCAATTTGTCTAAGTCTAATGAAATTGGTGTGGATTTCGTGTCTGTCAATCAATTTTTTAATGTCTTTTTTTTTTTTTTTTTTACTAAAAAGGTCAAGCAGTGACGTCGCAATCATCTATTGGTCATATGTCTTCACATAATACGATTACTAAGGTCAGAGTTCACCAAATTTTAACTTTCATCACATAGCGTAACACGAAAAGTCTACGCGTGAGCTTGCGTTTCTGGTCTGCCGTTTTCGGATGCGTTTGAATGGAAGTCAATGGAGTGCTAAAGCCTAGTGTGACCGCAGATTTAGGCATAGCAAAGGAGGTGTGGCTGCTGTGTCTGTTAGGCAAAGCAAAGGAGGCGTGGCTGCAGTGTCTGTTAGGCATAGTGAAGAAGGTGTAGCCACTATGTGTGTGAGACATAGTGAAGAAGGTGTAGCCACTGTGTGTGTGAGACATAGTGAAGAAGGTGTGGCCACTGTGTGTGTGAGACATAGGGAAGAAGGTGTGGCCACTGTGTGTGTGAGACATAGGGAAGAAGGTGTGGCCACTGTGTGTGAAACTTAGTGAAGAAGGTGTGGCCACTGTGTGTGAAACTTAGTGAAGAAGGTGTGGCCACTGTGTGTGTGAAACTTGGTGAAGAAGGTGTGGCCACTGTGTGTGTGAGACATAGGGAAGAAGGCGTGGCCACTGTCAGTCATGGTGAAGGAGGCGTGGTTGCATTGTCATTCATAATGAAGGAGGCGTGGTCTCTGTGTGTCAATCATAAGGAAGGAGACATAGCCACTTTGTCAGTCATATTGAAAGTCTCAGTGTCTGTTAGTTCCAGTATATTGTACATTGGTCTGTATTTTGTACAGAATATAAAAAAAACAAACAAAAATAAACACCAGTTACTGTAATCTTTCAATTATTTTATTGTTCCAAATTCCTAAATATAAAAGATGACTGCAACTCCTCAACTTTTCTTGTTTTGGAGTTTGAAGAATTTAAGGTACAAACATGCCTGCATAAATGCGAAGATTTGAAAGAACAAGTGAAAATATAAAGAGTGATTTTCAGGACGTACGCAGTGAGCGAAAAATAAATAAGCGTTGCAGAACAGTGCATAACTTCATGCAGTTTAAATCAAAATGACGTGCCAATCAGTGCGATTACAGAGAGAGAGCTCAATGACTGAACAGAGTCTCAAGGGATCGAGGTTGAAAACACGAAGCAGTCACACCACACTGTGCACATGAATATAATCTGTGACTTGGGTTTACTATATTTAAGGGCCACTGCAGAGAAGGATGAGGGGTCACATGTTCAGCACACACACACAGAGCGAGAGAGAAAGAGAGAGAGAGAGAGAGAGAGAGAGAGAGTGGGGGGTCAAGAAAGAGAAGGATGGATAAAAAAGAAAATGAATAAGCAACAGAGTGAGAAAGGGCAATAGGTTAGAAGTGAAGTGTGGAAAAGTGAGTGTGATAGTAAGCCATCAATCGAGGAAAAGAAAGTGAGAAACAATGAGGAAAATAGGAAAATAAAAAAAAGACAGGGAGAGAGGACAAAATGTGGTAACCAGATTAAAATTTATTTAAATATAAAAAATGCTAGCTAGATGCAGTTACTCCAGTACAAATTTGGTATAATAAAATAAAGAATACAATGTCTGCTAATTGACAGAAAATGTGAAATGACAGATTATCTGAAGAGAGGCACAACCTGCAGCAAACTGATTCATAATCAGTGATTCTCAGCCCAGGTCCTGGATGAACCATACACTCTGTTCAGAGGTATAAAACTTTTTTCTTTTTAATTACCAACCATAGCAGTGGAAAATCTGTGCTGTACCTTCTATGCTGTATGTATGAGTCTATGGTGAGCTGTAGGATATTATAATGTCTTGTGATTATAGTTTAATCCTTGAACACACTCCAGTGGGCTTGTGAATGTGTGTGACTCACTTGTCTTCCACTCCAGTGGCTCCGAGCAACTTCAGGTCTTTCTCGATGAAGTTAAAGGCATCAATGAGCCTTTCTTCTCTCTGCTGTAGAGCCGTTCGAGCCTCTTGTATCCGCTTATCCACTTCCTTATACTCCTCCGCACTGAAGAGCCTGTAGGCCACCACCAGTGTCCTCAAACCCTTCTGTAAACAACACAGGAAAATAACCACAACATTTCAGATTAATCAAATATCCAGTAGTACTTTACAGGGGTTGGCAATTGTTGGTGTTTTCACAATACAAAGAACTGAATCGGCTGAGGTTTGGCTACACCCCCCCCCCCCCAACCCCCCCCCCCCCCCCCACAAAAAACAAAACAAGCAAAGCAGTACTGATGGATTAAAAAAAATGACTTAATTATTCCCCATCACTGAAAATACCCACAAAAATGTGAGGAAAGTGATGATACAGCAGAAATTACTGTTACCACCCAAAGATTATTTTCAAAAAGTGTTTTATTCCTCTTATAACAGAGCAACTTGTCAACAATTACAATTTTTTATTTATTAAAATAAAACCAATACATCCGTTCAGTTTAATGTTGTGGAATGTCACTTATGTTACAGCAGCTATAAACAATTGGTCCCTCACCAGCATTTCTCTCTCTCTCTCTCTCTCTCTCTCTCTCTCTCTCTCTCTCTCTTTAAAAGCATGTTGAATCAAACTCACTTGTCTCAGTATCACTGAAATCTTTATTTTTTACTGTGTTGCTACTGGTTACTAATAAGTGTAAAATCCTCAATACATGTGTGTAAAAGAGCCACACCCAATTTAACTGCTAAAGTCCCACATCACCCACAGCCTACATGTCACATGTGTGTGTAAGGAGAGGCTCTAACGAGCATTGCTGTTACTGCCAAGACACTGATGACTCCTCACATGGTGTTGTTTTTCCCAAGGGAATGCTTGGTGCACTGTTCCACTCTCTAAATTACATTATCTCATGATTAGATTTATTTATGTTATTGCAAGCTTAGCACGAATTTCTTCAGCGGCACAGAAAGCTGTTTTTCTCCGATCACACGTAATCAGTTACACGATGTGTCCCAATCTTTAACATACGTACAAAAACTGTGTTCTAAGGAAGCTTATTTTGGGCAAATCTGAAAGAGCATGGCATGTTTCTCTCCCATCAACTTTAATATTCCTGCAATCTCATATTTCTTTTCTGTTAATGTACCTGCTGTAAGAGTAGCTCTGACAGTAGTGCAGCTGCTTTATATTAATGTGCTCATTCTAATACGTTAGCATTTCTATAGTAACAGTTCATACACAGGGGCTTGGCGAACACGCCACAAACAGATTTTTAAAAATGTATTATATGGTGAAGCTTTCTGTAAGATGATTTCTTTAGGACAGGAGTTTACACATTGTTGTTTCTTGTAAAGCTGCGTGTTTTTTTTTGGCTCATTAACTTCAAGAAGAGAGGTTGGTGTGGGAACAACTGTTTATAGCTTCTATAATGCAAGTGAGAACAGGAACTAACCTGTTTCGCAGATGTTCTACAAGATTAAAATGTAACTGTAAACAGATATAATGTAGGATATGCCATTCAATAATAAACTAAAAATTGTAATCATAAACAAATTGCTGTGGCAACACTAAAAATGTGCTGTAATGGGAAAACAATCAACTTCAGGGTAGGAACAGTAACTCTGCTTCATCGCACCACACCTTTAATGATTATTTCCCAACAACAGCACAACATATTTGTCCTGTAATTCGAAGTCTCTTACCAGAGCGAATTCGTCCACGTGTACTCTGGTCTTCTCGATCTCTCCACTCTTGGTGTAGGGAAGAATAGAGGACTCGGCTCCTTTAGTGAACAACACTTTCTCCCCTAGCACATCAAACAGAGCATGTTGTCAGCTGACTCTGGGTTTAACCTCTGGGTTTATTTCACCAGACCTAAACTCTTCATAGACATACTGTTAATTACAGATCAGCATTTCAGATGCATAGCTATTTACATGTTTAAGATGATGTTTAAATATATATCTGTTAAAACAGGGGTCAGGAACCTTTTTTCATTAAAGAGCCATTTTTCCTTTTTGGTTAACTCATTTTTTTTGTTCCCGAAAGAGCCATTGCAAAAACTATTATTTTACTATTCTAAAACAACAACAAATTTATTAGATAAAATTTCAATAACAATAACTTACATTTAGGTTGCTAGACAACTCAAAAAACAAACAAACATTAGCTAACGTTACAATATGGAATTAATTGTGCAGGCCTTTCACTTTGAAGTTGAGTTTCCACCTGAGCAGCATAAAACCTTGTGTGTGAGAGAGTGTAAGTGTGAGTGTCTGTAGACTCTTCCAGCGTGCTGGGATATATCCGTGTACCCCCCCCCCCCCCCCCCCATGTTCCTTCATGCCAACACATTCTGTGTGAATCAGACACAGCAGAGCACCAGAGCTTTCAATAGAAGCAGATGTTTCAGTCCAGTCACTTTGAAATTTTCGATGCTCCTCTGAATTCTTTCTTTTCGCTATCTCCCCAAACTAGCTTGGTAGCTGCATGAATCTGAGCACGAGAAATAGAAACGCAGGTGGCTTGCCGTTGACTGGTGTCGTGACACTTGCACACAGCACTGCATACGTGCACTAGCTGGAACAACTTGAAATATATTATTGTAAACTGACTTTTCAGTAACATCGGTGGGCTGTACACCAAAGGAATTGCAACCGACTTTGCATTTTCTGCAGGAAACTGATTTCTAGTGATGTGTCCAAGTTTTTAATGACCATATATGGGTAAAGAGTGAGACACCTGGCAAGCCCCATGATTTCTGTCAAAGAGTAACATGCGGCTCGCGAGACATTAATCCATGATATGTGCTGTTGCAACCGTAACATGCAACAGTAAAGTAATAACCTTTATCAATAACAGAAGAACATTCATAATTCTTCTTCATAATTCATAATTCATGGAATAATTACAGTAATATAATGACTTTCCTGTGTTTACACTAGCGAGCGACAAGACGCTTACAGTTTGTCTGTTGTGTAGCAAGTGCTATTGTTGTTGATTTACTTTTGTTTAAAACATACTCTAAAATACAAAAATAAATAACACTGATAAGTGTTAAAAATGTTTGTTTGATTTATGAGATACGTGCTCAGCTTCGCTTGCAGATTATCAGTGCAAGAAAACCATACTAGCTACACACACTCATCAGAGGCACAGGTGATCACAGCTACTTCCTTCCAAGCTTTATTTTAATTCCTAACTTCTCTATAAACATTTCCAATTCAGGAATAATTCATTTAAATTTATCGCTTTATAACGTCATACCTAATTTACAACGAACCGACAACTTTAAGTATGTGCGCAACCATCTTTTTGCACTCTACCTTGCACACACTGCACTTAGTATGTACACTACCCACCCATATTTATGTCTATATTGTATATCTCGTCTATTCTTGTATACTGAAATCATTTTTTTTGTTGTCTTGTGTAATGTGACATCTATATGGTGTAAATTCAAAGAATTCTGCTCACACACCTGATGGAGTCTGTAATATCACACTCATGCGCCTTCGGTTTGGGTCAAACTCTAACACATGAAGAAGTTTATACCTATGGAGAGAAAAAAAAACCCTGAACTGTTACGAGCATAAAACACTCAATTAAGTGCACAGTTTAATTTTATACCACAGAGCTGCTAAATTCTGGATTCTGATTGGTCAGAAGGTGTTGATCACTTTTCTCTAAAAGCAGCTCTGACAGTAGAGCAGCTGTAAATAGCAGGTTTATATTAATCTGCGCGTTCCAATATGTCAACTTTTCTATAGTAGCAGCTCATTCAAAAGGACACGCCACATAATCGTCGATAATTTTTCTATGAGGACACATTTATCTGACATGGAAGTTTATTTAAAGTAAAGTTATTATATATATATATATATATATATATATATATATATATATATATATATATATATATATATATATATATATATATATATATATATATAACTAATTATTATATATATTATTTATAGTTCTTTAAATGTGGTCAAACTGCTGTGGTATAAGAGAAAGACAAACCTCGAGACGTGCTGTTAAAGAGAAATAACCAATTTTGTGGTGGTAACTGTAATTGGATTATTTTTGTATAACAGCACAACACAGTGTTTTATTCCATACATTACTAGCGTCTAGACAATTTTAAGTCTCACTTTTCTGATTTGCCGAATGTTTTGATCTCCATGTTTTCTCCATTACTTCCTGCGAAGGCGATGCCCATCCTGCAGAATCAAAACAACACCAATGAACAGAATTCATCAGTAAAGAAAAAAAGAATAACAGTATTTCAATGTCTGAGTAACTGTTACTGTTTACAGTCAAGTAACAGACCTTAGTCACACAGATCTCTCTCTCTCTCTCTCTCTCTCTCTATCGCTTTAATTCTTTCTCTCTTTATCCAACACATGCTCCTGTCACTGTGATGCATTACTAACAGCTATTTCAAAATGAACATGTTTTCATTTACAGATTTCCTTGGCGTGATGAAGCGATGTCTCACGGCTAGAACACGTCAAACCTGAGACACGGTAGCACAGTGACACTCTGAACGTCGTGTGTTTAAGCTCCTCTGACACACACACACACACACACACACACACACACACACACACACACACACACACACACACACACACAGAGAGAGCAAGCTAATTTTTACCTCTTGGTGGCTTCCACCAGGGCTTTCTCATCAGGAGACGAGGCGTAGTACTCCATCTGACACGTGAATCCGTTCGCGTGTGAGAATGGATCGGACACGCCGTCTGCCTGATCATAACTGATCTGAACTGTGTGGCACAGAGAGACTGCTTTCAGGAACAGCTCCTCTTCCCTGCTCTGAAACACACACACACACACACACACACACACACACACACACACACACACACACACACACACACACACACATTTCCATCCAAATGTCCAAAATTATATAGTCAAAATAGCACACTAACTCAGGTATTTATTTAGCACATTGTGCTAGCTGGTAACTCTGTCTTTCTTTATTCCTTTCTTTCTTCCACTTTTTCTTTCTTTCCTTCAAGTTTCAGTTCAGGATTTCTTTCTTTTTTCACTTTCTTTCTGTCTTTCCCAACTTTTCTTTCTTTTGTTCCCAACTTTTCCTTTCTTCTTTTTTTTATTTCTGTCTTTCAATCGGTCCTTCTCTCCTTTTTTCTTCGTCATTCACTTCCTTTTTCCTTTTATTTCTTCCTTTCTTTCCCAAATTTTCTTTTTCTTTTTTCATTCTTTCTTTCCCAACTCCGCCAGAGTGAAAGGCGATCTGTTTGAGTGACATGCAGAAAAAGCAGTTCACAATGAAAACGAACCCATCAGTGCATTAATCTTTGCTTTATCTCTTCAGTGAAACACTATCGACAAGGTTTATAACTGTTTGGCTTTTTTTAAAAAAAAAGAATTAAACAGTTACTTTGTGTCAGAATGCATTTTTCCTTTGCATTTCACTTTCATCAGTGTGTTGTGGTCATGCTACACTGAAATGCAAAATCACTGTCCAATCACAGCTCTATACAAGAAATGTTTGAGCTGGTGTTTGTGAGAAAAGACAAGAAATGTGATAAAATGCTCAAACATCAGACACCATCATTTCACACCATGTTCTCTGTGCATTTATATTTTTTATCACCAGGTGAGAAACAGAGCCTGCGTCTAGGACGTCCTCCGTCATTCCCTCAGGGACCAGTCTGCTGTTGATCTCTTGGTATTTGACACCGTTGATGGAGCATTCACGAAACTGCATCTCATTTTCGGTCAACGTTCCTGTCTTGTCAGTAAAAACGTACTCCACCTAAGGCAAAGCAAGAGCAAAAATATTTTACTCTCCTGACTTTTAAAATATTCTATTCAGGAGTGGAAAAATAGAGAAAATAGAAACGTATGTCATATTTTCACTCTGGTAACAAACCCATGACGAGATTTCACACACAAGCGCGCACACCCACACACACCCACACACCTGCCCCAGCTCCTCGTTGAGGTCAGAGGTGTTGACCTGGGCTTTCTGGTCACTCTCCTCATGGTAGAGGTCGAGGTCCCAGCCGATGAAGAAGGAACCCAGAAACTTCTGCATCTCCACAGTGACGTACAGCGAAATGGGGATTATGAAGTTGTACAGAACCAGGAAGGCCAAGAAATCGGAGATGAACTGCAAAATCTGTGAGAAAAAAAGTCTAAAAATGTAATTAATGGTTTAATAGGCTAAAATAAAATCCTTAGGGTGTTTCCACACACTTTTTTCTCCAATAAAAGCGCTGACCTGACCATTTTAAGTGCTGATATAGAAAAAAAGAAAGAACCTGTATGCACTGTAACCATAGCAACGCTCCTACCAGTCCTGGCTAGTATCGGCTAACTAACTATTGACGATATTTATTTATTTATCTCACTATGTATTTACTTACTGAAATCTTTATGTTAAAATTATATTTTATTTGATCTTTATCTATTTATATTTATGCAAAATCTATTATATCTGCAACTTATTATTTCATTTATTATTTAAATAAATCTATCACTTGAAATAAATGTTTTATTGTAATAGTATATTTTTATCTTAATGTTATTTCTATTTATCCTTATTATCTATTTACCTCAATTCTATTACAGCTGTAGCTTCTTTCTTTCTTTAAGGTCCATTTATGATTAGTTTTCCATAATTCAACACTGACAGCTGTACTACAGCTTACAAGCTGTAATTTTTCCAGCACTTTATTCACCAGCACTTTGCCCTCTACATTTGCTGTTCTCACACAAGCACCCTTTCGAATTGATTGGTCGAGTGGTTAAACCCCCCCCCCCCCCCCCCCCCCCCCCCCCCCCGCCAAACAAAAAAATCCCCACAATCTTGCCTTGCTGCTGTTGCGTTCCGTCTCCGTCTTCTGATTGTAGAACGGCTCGTCCCATTTCTCCTCCGCTTGCCAGGCGTATTTCAAAATGGTACTGAGGACAGCCTCGAAAAGCAGGATAACCAGATAGATGATGAGAAACGTGTTCATCGACCTGGGAGAGATTTACACAATTGATATGGCGCCATTGTGAATTTAAATAAAGGTGAGGGAAATGAGCAAGTATTTCAATTTTGGGTAAACAGAGGAAGTGACACAGAGAAAAATAGAACAGGAAGATAGAGGAAGATAGAGAGAGAGAAAGGGAGTGCGACAGAGAGAGGGGGAGAGAGAGGGGGAGAGAGAAAGAGCTTCATACTTCTCCACTGCTGAGCGTTTCTGGGACTTGCACTTGTAATTCAGAGCCATCTTGGACTCCATGCCTGTGTACACGGCCACACCTGAGTGAAAATAAAATGATAATTACACAGATACACACACTTAACTGATACTTTGAAGGAAACTCATAACATGCTCATAACTCAGAACACACACAATTGCTTAAGTGCAGAAAAAGGAAATGTAGAAAATCTACCGTAGATCTCTTTGGTGTTTTTCAGTCGTGCTCCTCGAAGTAGGAGGTTTTCTGGTCCTAGAGGTCTGAGCACAACAGATAACTCAGTTATTATCTGTTGTGTTTAAGGTTTTGTCCTCAGTATGATATTGAGGCACAACAAATCAAAGTTTTATGACTTACAAACCTACCTGACAATCTCTTCCCCGTATTGTGTTACTGTGATTCTCCCAACAAATCTGTAACGTAACACACAAAGAATATAAATGCCCAGGGCAAGAAAATCACACCAAACAACACTAACCATCTCATAACATCTGCACAAAATTACTTATTTTCTTTATATAATAACATATAAAGTTAATAATTAATTAAGTTGACCTTCAGGATTAATAAATAATATCAATAAAATCTCACAAATATTTATTACTTTTAAATATATACTTTAAAATAAAGGTTATGTTCAAAATATATTCTTATTTTTTATTTACATTTATCTTTATTATCTATTTGTCCTATTACACCTACTATCCTACTGTCTATCACAGCTATGTCCATGCATTTTCTGTACATTTTATCCTACACAGGGTCGCGGGGAGCCTATCCCAGGGAACTCGGGGCACAAAGCGGGGGGACACCCTGGATGGGGGGGCCCAGTCCATAACAGGGCACAATTACAAACACATTCACACACCCCTTCAGACACAACGGATAATTTGGAAATGCCAATCAGCCTACAAAGCAAATTTTTGGAGTAGCCCTGAAACCCCCGAAGCACTGGGAGAACATGTAAACTCCACACACACAGAGCAGACGCAGGAACCAAAACGTGCTATTTTCTATTGCTATAGCTGCATCTATTTGTCTGTTTGTTTTATTTATTTCTTTATCACTTTACACTGAAAAAAAAAAATGTTTTACAGCAAAGGGTTAGGGTATATTTTTAAAAGACTTTTTTATTCATATTTATCTTTGTCCTTATTCTACTACAGCTGCATCTTGTTTTTATTTATTTATTTACATACTTATTTAAGGTCAACTTATGACTTGTATTTATACATTTTAGCACAATTAACACAACTGTAATCTTATTCTGTATATTTTTTGTACATTTAAAGGAATATAGGACCATGAAGCATAACTTGAAAAGAAAGAATAGCTTGCTTTTGTTTATTTTTATGTTTACAAAATTGCAATAATAATAATAATAATAATAATAATGCGTTATAAAAATATTTTTAATACTGAACCAAACAACAGTGGTTCTTATTCTAGCCATTATTGCACAGCCATAATTTTAATTACAACCGTAATCATTATTACAACATTTTATTATTTAGAACAGGCTTACTATTTATGTCTTTTATTTTCATAATTCTGGGACATGTCATAATCCAAAAATGTTGTTTTCATTCTGACATTACAGAGTGACTACGTTTACATGGACAGCAGTAATCTAATTATTGACCTTACTCTGATTAAGATAATAATGTGATTAAGGTGTTTACATGAGTAGCTTTTAGAATACTCCAGTCATGTACCCATTTGACATGTTTTCGAACATAAATAGATTAACAGCCCACGTCATTACGTCACCGCACCACGCTGTCCGACGTCCCTCCAGAATTTCACGTATCAACATACAGTTCGTCTTCGTTATGGGACCGTATACAGTTTTGGGTGTTTTCATTTATTTATTTATTTTCGAACGCTTTAAGTGCACTTAATTATTTGTCATGCTATACGTGCTAATAGACAACTGCTTGAAGCCATGGGCTGCGTCTCAAACCGTGTACTTACTGTCTATATAGTAGCCGAGATACGTGTATTTTTCCCCACTACAGGCCTACAGTAGGAAAGTATGCGGTTTGGGACGCAGCCGAACTCTCTTATACGGCCGTGTGTGATCGTGTCCTGTCACAAAATGCGGTGAAAACTCTCACACAACGTTCATTATGTGATTAAGGTGCTTACATGTCTGTAATACACATCCATAATGCGACTAAAACAGGAGAACTCCACCTGTCTTAATTCGATTAGAGCTTAATTCGAGTATGGCCTTAATTAGATTAAGGTAAGTAAAAATTGCTGTTTACATGGTAGTTTCTTAATCAAATTATGGTCTTAATCGGGTTAAGAGTGGATTATTGTTGTCCATGTAAACGCAGCTAGTGATTGTATTTTACAGAACAGTTTATTGTAATGTGAAAACCGGGACAAATTGTGTAATAAACATGGTCAGACAATTGAATAAACATAAAATGAGTACTGAAAGGCAGGACTGAAAGGCGAGCCTTGATTCTAGCACCTGTATAAATCAGGCTCAGGCTGCTGGCACTCCACCACAGCCTGCAGGGCCTCGAGTTGGGACACGGATTGGGACACAGCCGTCTCCGGCACTGCATAGTGAATCTGAACACAGAGGGGAAATGAGCTGAGCAGCAGTAATGACTTAACGGTTCATTAGCGTGTTGCAAAGGAGAGCACAGCAGATGGAAAGCTACAGTTCCTACAGTACTGCTTCCCTACAGTGCACAGATTACATTCAGGACAGATTACCTCCTGTTTAACACTTAACTACATGCAGATAACTCAATATAGGGCAGGTTTATAAAATTTGCTGATTTATTGCACCCATTTAAACCTGATCATGGAGTGATCACAAAATCAGATGTGTTGAAGCAGAAATATCTGATTTTCCAGCAGTTTTTAATGATTAATACTTGTCACACATATCTCACTAGAATATAGTCTGAATTCTGCAATTAAAGAAAATGACTATACTTATGAAAGCAGGCATGCATAAACACAAAAGTTCTAAGATTGAGGTAATAAGGAGAGTTTTATTTGTCCATTTGCATGTTTTGATTATGTTTCTCCATTATCACTACCATATATGGAGCCGTCCCATGATTTTGGCATCATCTTGTAAAATAATGAAAATCATTGTAGATTGTAATTAAACAATTCTCAAACTAGCAGAACTTTGTAGGGGCTTTCTTTGGTCACGATGACAATAAAGTGGATGCCAATAACATGAGCACGTTGTCACACTGTGTGTTCTAAGACCAGAAAGCTCAACTCAGGACGAATGGACTCTTATGTGATTTTTGTGTACGACAGCAAAATTGAGCTGAAAATCATACAAGCTTAAGCGGAATCCAATTTATCATATTTAGTACACGGCGTCATCCTGTCTTACAAACTGTAGATTCAACTCTTAAAGAAATATTTAAATGACAAGCATGGATTCAAGCATTCGATTAGAACTAAGCAATACCAACATACAACTATTTCTAAAAAATGTAATATTTTCAATATCAGCTGAACTAAAACATTTTGAGGTCTTGAGCACAAACGGACGTATGTGTATTTGCTGCTCTTGTACAGTGACACACTGATCCAGGCCATAAACCAGGCAAAACAGACCTATAGTAATAAAGAGCAATTTTGGTATGAGTTTCTTAGTTAGACACTAACTAAGCCACAGACCTTCAGATTTGTCTCTCCATCTAAACTAGTCGTTGTGATGTGACACGTCCCCTCTGCTCGTTCTGAAGACAACAGCACCAGATCAGCCGGAAACGTCTCGTCTTTCGCTACTCGCACTATGTCTCCGACCTGGACATGGAGAGAAAAGACATTCAGAGAAGCCAGAACAATGGCAGTAATCTGTATAGCTCCTTTTTACTGAAAATTATTCACTGCTGCAGGTACAACATACTTTTTAACACCAGAAAAATGACTGCATGGTATGTAATTGCATGGTTGTACTGTCTGCTCAAAATCAGTACTAACAGGACCTAAAGGTACTTCAGGGGCAGGACAATCACAACTTCAGGATGCTGACTAGTTGTGCATGATTTATGCCTTTACATAGAGAGATTTCCAAACATACTACAAAAATAATCTATATAAAAATGGTAATGCGACAGAAAGACTTGCTTACTTTTGTTCTTGTTACAGTGTAATGATTTTACAGAAATGGAACGGGAGTGGATTTGATGGATTTACAAATGTATCTCACTCGTATATTCTTGGAGCGAGTCTGCACCAAACTGCCACTGCGCACCACAAATACCGGAGCACCGTTTACTTCATTATCGGCTTTGTGTCTCAGCCAGTCCTCGTAGCCCTGCAGAGAGAAAGAGAGAGAGTGTGAGAGAGTGAGTGTGTGTGTGTGTGTGTGTGTGTGTGTGTGTGTGTGTGTGTGTGTGTGTGTGTGTGTGAGAGAGAGAGAGAGAGAGAGAGAGAGAGAAAAAGGAAAAGTACACGATTCCTCTTTAAATAATATCAGAATAATCTGTGAATCAGTGTGCTTGTCTAAACACTGTTATACAGACAGATACCAAAGACACATAAGTGAAGGAGACATGGCCTTTATGCCTGTCAGTATCAGTGAAGGAGACATGGCCTTTATGCCTGTCACTGTCGGTGAAGGAGACATGGCCTTTATGCCTGTCGGTGTCGGTGAAGGAGACGTGGCCTTTATGCCGGGCAGTGTCAGTGAAAGGAGACGTGGCCTTTATGCCCGTCAGTGTCGGTGAAGGAGGCGTGGCCTTTATGCCCGTCAGTGTCGGTGAAGGAGGCGTGGCCTTTATGCCCGTCAGTGTCGGTGAAGGAGGCGTGGCCTTTATGCCCGTCAGTGTCGGTGAAGGAGGCGTGGCCTTTATGCCCGTCAGTGTCGGTGAAGGAGGCGTGGCCTTTATGACCATCAGTGTCGGTGAAGGAGGCGTGGCCTTTATGCCGTCAGTGTCGGTGAAGGAGGCGTGGCCTTTACATTCACATTTATTCATTTAGCAGATGCTTTTATCCAAAGCGACTTACAAATGAGGAAATACAAGCAAAGAGATACATCAAGCAGAGATCAATACAAGTAGTGCAACTATACAAGATCTTTAATTGAGTTCTAAAAGAAGCAAAGTGCACAGAGTAGAGGTGTAAGAGCCAGAGTAAGGTGGGTTTTTTTTTCCAAGAGAGCTGTCTATGGGAGAAAAGCAAGCCATTTTGAAATTTTGAATTTGAGAAAATCAATCAGAGCCACTGCACAAGCATTGAGCATTACCAATAACAACAATTTGGAATGTCGTGAAAAAGAAAGAAACCACTGGTGTACTAACAACCAGATATTGAACAGGTCGGCCATGGAAAACAACAGCTGATGATAGAAATATTGTGAGAGCTGTGAAGAAAAACCCAAAAACAACAGTCAGTGTTGTTGTCACAATCCACTGCTCAAAGAAGACTTTGAGAGCAGAAATATAGAGGCCGTACCACAAGAAGCAAACCCCTCGTCAGCAGTAAGAATCAGAAAGCCAGATTGGAATTTGCAAAGAAATACAGAGATGAGCCACAAAACTTCTGGAGCCAAGATTAACCTCTAAGTGATGGAAAGGCCAAAGCATAGAGGAAAAAAAGGGATCTGCTCATGATCCAAACATACAAGCTCATCCATCAAGCATACTGGAGGTAGTGTCATGGCTTAGGCTTGTGTGGAACAGGCTCACTAATCTTTATTGATGATGTAACTCATAATGGTAGCAGCAGAATGAATTCAAAAGTCTACATAAACATTCGGTCTGCCAATTTACATTACATTACATTTATTCACTTAGCAGACGCTTTTATCCAAAGCGACTTACAAATGAGAAAGATACAAGCAAAGCGATATCAAGCAGAGAACAATACAAGAAGTGCTACCATACGAGATCTATTAATTGAATTCCAGAAGAAGCAAAGTGCAGAGTAGAGATGTAAGTGCAATTTTTTTTTTAAAATTATTTTTATTATGAGTTTGTTAGGTGTTCATAGAAGAGGTGGGTCTTTAGTTGTTTTTTGAAGATGGTGAGAGATTCTGCGGTCCGGATTGAGATTGGAAGTGCATTCCACCACTGAGGAACAGTTAGTGTGAAGGTTTTGGAAAGGGACCTTGCGCCACGCTGAGTTGGAACTGCTAAACGTTGGTCGCTAATCGATCGCAGAGTGCGAGAGGGAAGGTAGGCCTTCAGGAGAGAGTTGAGGTAGGAGGGTGCTGTTCCTGACAAGGTCTTGTAGGTGAGCATCAAGGCCTTGAACTTGATGCAGGCAGCTACAGGAAGCCAGTGGAGGGAGATGAAGAGGGGTGTGACATGGGTTCTCTTGGACTGGTTGAAGACGAGGCGCACTGCAGCATTCTGAATCATCTCAAGGGGTTTGATGGAGCTGGCTGGGAGGCCTGAAAGCAGTGAGTTGCAGTAGTCCAGGTTAGAGATAACAAGAGCCTGGACTAGAATCTGTGTAGCCTGTTTGGTGATGTAGGGTCGGATTTTCTTGATGATTTTACAGAGAAATTCACCCCCATCTAATTGGGAGCAAGACAATGACCCAAAACACACTGGCAACACAACAAAGAACTTCATCAGGGGAAAAAGTGGAAGGTTTTAGACTGGCCAAGTCAATCACCAGACCTTAACCCTAATGAGCAGCATTTCACATCCTGAAGAGGAGAATGAAGGAAGAAACCAGTAAAATAAAAAAATAAAAAAAACTGAAAGAAGCTGCAGTACAAGCAAAAGAAGAATGCAACAGTTTGGTGATGTCAGTGGGTCACCAGCTTGATGCAGTTATTGCAAGCAAGGGATATGAAACCAAATATTATGTTTTATTGACTTTAATTTACTTTAAGATTATCTGTACCAATACTTTTGCTCACCCAGAAATTGCGTGGTCTGTTGTACCAGTTTGTCTGATACCTTGAAAAAAATGGGTGGGTTCAAACAAAAGGTGCCATGTTCTAAGTTGTCTAACACATTTATATCTAAATATCTGGAAATGAAAGCTGAAATTCAGATCTACTGTCTCATTCATCTTTTGATCTCAAACCTAAATGTTTTCAGTGTATTGCAAAAACAAAAGTATTGGCTTTGCTGTTCCAATACATTTGGAGGGCAATGTAGGAGAAAGAAATCCAGAATTTACCACTATTGCTCTCTTACTTTAGGGGTTTAACTCCGAAGACAACAACCACCACGCCTTACGCCAGTTTCACAACTCCAAACACAGAAAACTCACCTGTTTAATGGCAGTTACAGTAATGACAAAAAACAAGGGAAGTCCGCTTGTCACTGGGGAAGTTGGTGTGTCTATCATTAACTGTGGAAAGAAGTATAGTGTCATAAGAGAGACATCAACTGCTGTTGGATTGCAATCTCCATTAACACGTTTCAGTTAGCAAAGCAAAATCGATCACTAAATACAACAACAATAAATTTCAGTTGTAAACAACTCTCAACGGACACAAAAACCCTTAAAAATATGTTTGTACCATAAAGACAGTCTCATGTCTAATTCACAGACCCTTTGGTATATGCTGTTATGGTAAATGAATGGGGGCTGGGATGAGGTAGATGAAGATTACTGTTACCACCGTGAAGCTGAATATTTTCCTATAACAGCATGAGCCTGTGTTTCATTCTTCTTATACCACATCAACCTGCTAACCATTACAATTTTTTTTTTTTTATCTATTAATGAAGGATCCATCATACTTTTTATCCATTTATAGTTACATTTAAACAAGTTAGTTCCTGTTCTCACGTATGTGACAGCAGCTATAAACAGTCGCTCCCTCACCAGCCTCTCTTTTATTCCTCGAATATACATCTGTATATTATCTGTATATAATCCAGGGGTAATCTGGGTACTGCTGTATAACTATATCGCCTACATATATTTATGACTAATACCTGCATATATTATTTTTAATACTATTATAGTTTTTCTATTATAACAGTGTAATTAACCTCCATAATGCTATCTGTTTAATAAGCACAATATTAACAATCCATAGCCTTGTTTATTCATTTACAGTATCTATCTATCTATCTATCGATCTATCTATCTATCTATTCCCACTACTGCAATTATGATTTCGCTCAGATTTCAGTCGTATCTCCAGGACAATCTGGCTCTCATGACCTTTACTCTAAGATTTGATAAAGACCATGCTGGCTCAAGGGCACTGGAATGATCAAATAAAGATTACAAAAATAATATTCTTCAAATGGAATGAGATAAACATACATCAGGTAAATAAATAAATGTAATCAGTCACATCGAGTTCAAATAAAACTTATTATGAGCAGTACAAAGGAAAGCAGAGGAATCCATGATTCATGACAGAGGGTTGTGATAATAAAGGACATTCAGAAGCCTGCTGCAGACACCTGCTAAATTCCTCACTTCCTCATGTATGGTAAAGCACTTCACTCTCACGCACTCTCACGCACTCTCACGCACTCTCACGCACTCTCACGCACTCTCACGCACTCTCACGCACGCTCACGCACACTCACGCACGCTCACGCACTCTCACGCACGCTCACGCACGCTCACGCACGCTCACGCACGCTCACGCACTCTCACGCACTCTCACGCACTCTCACGCACACAGAATACTGAGAAGCGCTGGGTCTTACCTGGACAAGGAAGATGATGAGGAAATAAAAATTGGCTATCCTTCTGAACTGTTCAAACAGATTTTTGGGAATGAAGTTCCATATGGTGTACTGCAGAGGAAACAATAAAGCTGTGTGAGTGATTTCCTGCCCCATCAGGCAGAGAAAAGAAGAAAGAATACTTAAAAAAATTTTTTTTTTTAAATATTTTGAGATTGGATTTTTGATTTCCATGAGCTGTAAGCCGTAAGCTGTTTTTGAGATGCACCTGCGCACATGTGTGTGTGGGTGAATATTTAAAATATTGTAACTTAAGTCTTTTAACGTCAGAATTAACATTATTTCTGTTGTTATTTTTATCTAATATTTTTTTTACAATTTATTTTCAAAATCATGAATTTTAAGATTATTTTATGAACACCACTAAAGTGGTTTCATAGATAGCAGGCCTGTTTGCATGGTTCAATTGTCTCTTTTTGCACAGAATGGTGCAATAAACAAAAAACATTCAGAGAGCAGAAGCTCTGCAGGCTGATACTCCTGGTCAGAGGAAAATGGCCAGATTTGTTTGTGCTCCCAAAAAGGGATATAGTAACTCATATAATCACTCTTTACAACCGTGATGAGCAGAAAAGCATCTCAGCATACATAAAACAACCCTGAGGTGGGTGAACAGCAAAAGATCATAATGGGCTCCACTCCTGTCATCCAAGAACAGGAAATCTGAGCCTATCATGGGTTAGGGTGAGCCTGTGCCCATGATAACCTCAGATTCATGAATGTGCAAGCCTACAGATGTTCCAAATAAAGTGGACTGTGCGCGCATGTTATAATATCAGAATTACAGTTTTCAATAAATAAAAGTAATAATTTTATAATTTTTACAGGGAAAAACTATTAACGCGGAGAAAAGTGGTTTATTACAGACGCTACCTTAATAAACCCACACTGTGAATAAGGCTTAACTGTTATTACTGCAGTGTGTACACAACACCATTTTTGAAACATATCCCATAATTTTAGGATGTAGACTATAGGTTTTGTTGTGCTGGAGTAGTGGTTATGTAATTAGGAGACTCTCTCAGTCCAGACTTACCTTGGAGGAGATGATTCTGTTATCCGCAAACCTCTGTGGAATGTAATGTCCGTGCTGAGGGAAGCGGTTTGCGATGTAAACGGTTCTGGTGTCACTTTGATGCGGTGGGTCAAAACCCTGCAAGAGAGGAACACAAATATGTCAGAATGTCAGACACTGTCTCTGTGTAATGATTGGTAATCATTCCAAGAATTAAGCTTTCTTTCTTCCTAGTGGACTTTCATTTTCTATCAATCTATTGGTATGTATGTATGTATGTATGTATGTATGTATGTATGTATGTATGTGACTGACTTGAACAATCACAGGAAGGAAGACCAAATCAAGAACAATTAGGCAATTAATTAAAATGTTTAAATTTCTTGAAGCCATAATTTCTGGAAATTATAGCACTAGGTGATGTAACATGAATCTAGTATTATGCCAGTAACAAGTTACTACAATTTAATTCAATGAAAAATATTAGAAATCCTCTTTAAAGTCTGCTTAGTCTTTAAACAAATGGAGGGAATGACTGTTAATAGCTGCTATAATGTAAGCAAAAACATACCCATAACAAATGTAACTATAAAAGGATAAAAAGCATGACATGTCACGAAAATTTTTTACAGTTGGCAAATCCCTGTGGTATAAGAGCAATAAAACACTTCAGAGTATTTTGTTACAGGAAAATAATTGAAACTTTTGAGTGATAACAGTAACTCTGCTTTGCACCAGGAGACATTACACCAGATCACTGTGCGTCATTTTCCTCCAACTAGGTATGTCACGATACCAAAATCTAGTAGTCGGTACCAATACCACCAAAAGTACACGATACCAAAGACGATACCACGATGTGGTTTAAAAAAAGAAAGAAAAAGAAAAAACATTTTTAATAAAATTAAAAACTCCTGGAGGACATACTCCTCTGGCTGATACTGGCCGAGCGAGACAGAGAGAGAGAGGGATATTTTAGTTGTCAAACACTGTCTGACAATGACTAATAACAAGTGCTAAGGTGCACTCCTAAACGCACACACGCACACACACACCTTATACTCTGAATGCAAGCATTAGTTTAAATTCACTGATATGGTGGCAGACCAAAAAGATTTATTAAAAGCATGAACATTTGAATAATTATTAGTGACATTAGGCTACATTTAGCTGACAGGACACGGGCTGAATGGCGATGCATGGTGGCCCATTAGGAAGTAGTTTATAACATTGCAATGCATTTGCGTCATTAACAAATGACTGGCTATCGCAAACATTACATGGAGCATAACGTTAGCTGGTTTCACGGCCACAATGCAGCTGCCTCAAACAAACATAAGATAGGGCCTGTGTTTCAGGTGCTTTGCCAAATTCCAGGTGTTTCCTCGCTTTGTTTGAAATGAACGATAGCATCTGTTGCACACTGGAAACCAATACTAGCTTTCCTCTCTCTTCCTCTCAATGAGTCGGGGTGGAGCTAAACTTGTCAAGCTAAGCTAATCTTCTGTAGTGTTTCCCGTGTGCTTGTAGGCGTTCTTCTTCTTCTTCACCACTTGTGGACCGACTAGAACACTTGCATGTATTTGCTGCCCCCATCAGGTCCGGAAGAACTGCAACCTCGGTACCTCCATATTACCATCGATACCTATGCTACTGCAGAAAAACAAGTACCGTCACGTTTTAAGAATGTTGGTACCGACTTGGTACTGAAGTATCAGTTCTCGTGACATCCCTACCTCCAACACATCTGCCCAAGTGATACTCCATATATTTGATCAGTCATTGCAAATTTTAGTGCCTAGATTGAGATAAATTTGTGAAGCAGTATTAAAGATGGTGACAGGAATTCTGAGAAAACTGAAAGGGAAAAGTCGAATGTAAAGAAATTATTTAAATATTAGACGCCAATGTATTTCTGAGATCTGATGCCTGTAGAACTTACAGACCTCCTGGAGCAGAAGTGACAGCACATTACTTCAACTCGTAAAATAAAAATGGCCTTGAGGAGGAAACGTGCCCGAGTGCTGGCCTGAAAAGTGCATTATTAATTTAGACGCAGAGCAGCCGAACAATTCATTACGGAAAGGTCCTGCTCGCAGCACTGCACACTTAAATCACTTACTACTGGATTCCACTACTGCCTTTTTATTTACAGTCCCTCAGGAAGGGATGAGGGATGTCAGACACCATGCACAGCAGGCAGAAATCACATTCCTGAAGAAGGTTTTCTGTAAGGATGTGACCTCTCTCTACACAAGTAACTGGATTAGGGTGCAGTTTAGATTTCTCTCCAACTTAACTACCGCACATCTGTCTGAATAATTAAATCCAAAGAGGGACACTAATCGAATCATGGCCCGATCTATCGCCATGACAACACGAGCCATTTCCATAAAGCAGCTAAGAATGGAAGAAATGTTTCTGCTTTGCTTTTGCCTCTCTATTTTTTTCAGGAAGATAAAAAGAACACAAATGAGCACAGAACAAAAGGTCAGACTGAAAATTTTAAATCCAAAAGTGGTGCTGTAATGGTATACTGTAGCAAGGAATTGTGAAATCATAACAACCTTGTTTTATGCTTACATTTTCACAGGTCTGAAATGAGTTGAAATGACAATAAAGCCACTTGACCATTGACTTAGTCAATAGGCTTATTAACAGCTGGCACAGTACACAGTGAAATGAAACAACGTTCCTCCAGGGCCATGTACAACACGTACATCGTACGTACAACAACACAGGACTACATGAGACTGCACACAACTAAATAGGACCTGTAGAAATGTGTCGGTCTTATTAGTTCTGTGTAGTCTCTAAAGTTTGGAAAGAAGCAGCGGAGATCTGGTGAGTGTGCGAAGCTAGTACTGTTACATACCTAACTTGTAAATCTGTAAACAACCGATTTTCACAATGAATAGTGTGGTATTTTGTGTTTGACACATTAGCTTTAGAAGGTATGGATAGCTACTATGGTTTTTCCAATGGAACTAATTTTTTTTTGATAGGCCACACCCACAAGAAGATGCTTTCACTTTCAACTTATAAAGACAAAGGGATTAATACTGACATTGTAAGACATTTTGAGGGAAAAAGGTTCTCAAAAATATCTTTATGAGAAGATGGAGACTTTTGTACGAACAATTCATAATAATTAATTTCTTTCATTTTCACCACTGCCGTGTGCTTTTTTCAACGGTATTGTGATTCATTAATATCGTGTTATTTTTAGACCAGGTTATCCTACCATGAACATTTCAAACCAGAACAAGAACCTGACAAGAACAGAACCTGACTCAAGGCTATGTTCAAAACTTTAACTTAGTGCAAGTGTAAACCTTTTATTAGTTCATAAACTCAAGCGTAACAGCCATTTACGCTCAAAACAGGCTGAGAAAGAACAGCTCCTTCAACCAGCTGATATCTTTTATGACATGACAATGAGCTTTCCTTATGACTACATGATATTTAAGATCAGGGATTAGAAACAATTTTTTTTTTAATTTAGGTTTGTTGCGAACAAAACCAATATTTCTTATGTTCCTGCTCTAGCATGCCACGCCCCACCCCACTCTGCTCGTTGGAAACCGGTCAGAACAAAATGAAAGAGCTGTTAATTACATTTTTTAAGTATGATAGCCAGCTCTACTTATAGGAAGCCTAGTGTATAAATAGAAACCAAAATGTGTATTTATTTTAAATATGTTTTCATAGTGTCCCACTACTTTGCTTGCAGAATCTAGAAAATGTTTTTCTATCAAAAGATCTTCAAAACCCTGGCTATAGCAGCTATCCAATATAATATCATCCTGTAGGCAGACAGGAAAGGACAAAGTCTGGGCTGGAAGTTAGGCCTGTTGGGAAAATGCTTAGGTTTAGGCATAAAAAGATAATCGAACTGGTTAAGCACTGTTTAAAATATCATTTTCACTTTGGAACAATTTGAAGGGATTTTGTTTGCTTTCAATAACAGTGAAATATTTGGCTCCTTTTTGCTTTCGTTCTCTGTGATGTTTCTAATTCTTGTTCAAGAAAGACTTCCACTTTCAAATATTCAGGGCTGAGGTGGCAGTGAAAAGACCGCACGTGAAAGCACAGAATTACTACTGCTGTTTCTGTTCCATGGAAATTAGTGAGTGAGGAAGCCACGTCATCCAACCTGTGTGACAACACATGCTTTCAACAGCTGCCCTTGCGGAGCCTTTGTGTTTGCGCATGCACGCGCACACACACACACACACACACACACGCACACGCACACCCTTGTATACACTCTCCAAGGGCAGCCAGTATGTGAGTCAGTCAGAAGTCTTGCTGCCTTTTTAAAAAAACAATGCACACAGGAAATAACTTACGAGATTAATCCATGAATGCAAAATGAGTTTCATTTTTAAAGAAATTTAATGCAACAAATGCGTTAGAAATTTATCATCTGTACAGAAAGAGTTAGGCATCACTGACACAGCACATTCCTCCCACCATTAATTACAGACTGTTCTCCAAAGAAAGGTTTCCGTAATGGTGGAATGGGATAGTGTGTGCATGTCCAAGTTATTGTGTAATGCCACTTATTATAAAAATGAACAGAAAAACCAGTACATTTCACTTTAAAGTAAATCTTGGTGTGTGTAAGCACACTTTACATTCATTTTGCATGCCATGCCCTTCATTTCCATTTAGAAAAAAAAAAAAAAAACAGCAAAGAGAAAATTCCCAGCCTGTTCGAGTGTTTAAAGCTGTTCAGAAAGTATATTATTATTGTTATTATAAAAACATTCTGTAATTAATGTGCTGGTTCTAATAAGTTATGGTTTCCATAGTAACAGCTCATTCACAGGAACTTGTACAGGAACTTGGACGCTCCACATAAACGGGTTAAAAATGTGTTCAATCATTTATCTGTAAGAAGAAATTTACTTATCCTGTATGGAAGGAGTCTCCAGCGTCAGTGCTTTGTGGTTTCTTGAGAACATTGTAAGCGGTGTTGTTTTTTTTTTTTGTCTTATGTTCATGAGAGAGTAGAGAGGCTGATGAAGGAACGACTGTTTATAGCTGCTGTAACATGTGAGAACAGGAACTAACTTGTTTTGAGGATGTTCCAAACATTACACGCAATACATGAATAAAACATGGGTTATGACATTTTTTAACAAATAAAAAAATCCAATAGTTTGCAAATTACTGTGGCATAAGATGAATAAAACTCTGTGCTGTTATAGGAAAATAACCAACTTTGGGGAGGTAACAGTAACTCCGCTTCTTCAGTACTTAATTCTGAAAATTGTATAGATCACTGTTATAATGACATTAGAAAAAAACTACAGAGCTTATTTATTGATTCATTTCTTTGCAAATCCGCAAGTCATTAGTTACTGAAGCTGGTCTGGGTCTAATGTGTTATGTGACCAATTCCAAATAACACACACACACACACACACACACACAGCCAAAAGGAATGTAAACATTCACTTTATGTACAGTGAACTCTGAATAAAATAAGTATATATGATAAATAATGAATAACAAATGAACAATGCAGGTCTCCAGCAGATATTTAAAGTGATACAAGAATGGTTTTAAGCAGTGCGAACACACACACACACACACACACACACACACACACGCAATCACTGTATGTATTAGTGGTGTAACAATATATCGTGGTACGATATATCGCAATATAAAAATGGTACGTTATGTATCGTAGAGCCTTTTTTACGATATGATGTCTGTTTTATCCTATAAGTTGTTTGTAGTCATGTGATTCTGACGATGCGTGAAATTCAGATGGAGGGCAAGAAGTGAAAAGCAGAATGGACGAGATGGAGGAAAATCCGTACTGTACCGGTTTAGACACTATTACAAGAGAAAGATATAAACAGAAAATCATAGCATATGTTGGATGTGATCCTTACAGTACGAAGAGGAGCGATTTTTCTACTGAACTGAAGTACTTGCCTGCCTTCAAGTTGTAGATATAAGCAACTACCTTGTTCCCCAGACATCCTTCAACTCCAGAAAACAAATGAAAGTATGCAAAAGTATGGAGGCATGCAACTTTTTTGTTAGTGGTTGGGTCAATGACCTCGGTACCGAGGTGCGCCACACTGATTATTGTTCGGTTTTCACCTGGGTGAGTGACATTTCTTTTTGTCCTGTAGATTAACCTAGCAACAGACATTCAACGCTGCTGCGCCTCTTGATGTTACGGTTGCTTACTTTACGTTATTAGGTTAAACACTCTCAAAGGTCCGCTGAAACACCACTAAAGGCATGGATCATCACCAAACAATTACTTTAACTTTACAAAAGTACGGAAACAGCTACATATGTTACATAAACATAAACACAGCATATGTAAGTTGCATTAACTTCCCTTTGACAATGTGGTCACTGTACACAGGAGCCGCAGACGCCGGTTTACGGGACATTTTTTCCTGCATTTTTCAGTCGATTTCTTGCATTCCCTCCCCTTATGAACAACATTTGTACTCGATATAAGCTCATTGTGGTTTCTTGGTTTGACCGATTTGAGCAACCATAAACGATGCAAAAACATAAGCATTTTGAGTTTGTGATAGTGCTTCCAAGGTTAAAAATAAATAAATAAATAAAAATAATCACTTCCTGCCCTCCATCTGCATTTCGCACAAAGATCCCTGCTTCTGCCTGAAAATGTTGATATGCTGGGCCTTTTTTTTTTTTACTTGTAAGTAACCTAAACAAACCCAAAAGCTGTTTGTGTTGAGTTGAACTTGCTTGAACAGAACACTATTTTAATGTTTTGTTTTTATTTTTGCATTCTTACTGCTTTAAGAAGTTCTCTCTTAGGTTACAGCTATCCTAATTTCATGTTAAAATTCAGCTTTATTGTTCCGTGACACACCTAGTCAATTGTTTACATACAGAAGGTTTAATTAAATCTTGAAATATTGTGAATTCTGTAAGTTATATCTACAAAAAGTTATTGAAATTTGTTAATTGTTTTGGAAATAAATCGGTTAATTTGAATTTCAGTTTCATTTTTAAAATTTAGTTCAAAATATCATGAAACCGGTATCGAATTGTGAGCCGAGTGTATCGTTACACCCCTAGTATGTATCTGTACGCTGTATGTGAGTTGCTAGTACCCAGTATCAGTATTGGGCTGATACTTCCTCGCCCCCCCAAAGGTAGATCAGATATTAGATAAAACAAATCACATTTTGGACCCTGTAACACATGGCAAAGAAACTGGAATTGAGTTTGGAAAATAAATTAAATTTTTGGAACTGGAAATGTTTACATATAAAGAGGCTTGACTTTTTGTTTGTTAGGATTGCTTTCATTATATTTATACATTATTAAATTTATTATATTTATTACCCTACGTGATGTGAAAGAGTTGAACTGTGAAGTGATTTGGGTAAAAAAAAATAAAAATTTTAAATGTATTAATCTCAGTCATTTTTAATAGGAAACAATCTCGAATGGTATAGACATCAGCTGAGGCTCAAAGTTTTGTTATCAGGAAAGAAAAATCAGTATTGTTACCATCGCTAGTGAAAAAAAGAGGTCATTATATCACAATGATTTCGACAAGGGTCAAGTGTGATTTCAGATTGAACTGGAGGGAAATTCGTTTCTACTGACACAACGTAACGTGATTGCACTACTATTAGAAAAGGAAACTTTAGCATCTCTCAAGAGATCTACTGAACCTCTTCATTTCACTGCACACTCAAGCAAGTGAATTTTTACAAAGCCACCGGACCGGATCACATTCCACCGTGCGTGTGTGCGTGCGTGTGTGTTTTAAAGTATGCTTAGAACACATGCCAAAGGCAGTTACTGATGTCTTTAACTAAATGTCTCTCTTTCTCAAGCACACATACAAGATTTATGAAATGCATATTTGTGCCTGTGCCAAAGAAATCTAACATATGTTTTAATAATTATAGTCCTGCAGCCTTCTTGTAATGTTTATAGTTTTCTAGTACTGCGTTCTACTACTTTATCTACCCTCTTTGACCATTTTATCAGGTTCACCTACAATATTAGGTCACTTGTTATTTCATAACTTTGATGTCTTAACTGTGATAAAGCAAATTCCCCCAGGTTACATAACCATTTAGGGAACTAAGTGTCAGACCTCTCCTGAAGAAAACACATGATGAGAACTGTTCTGTGCTCCCACCACACTGCAGGAACGGTTGCTATCTTGTAAAACAACAAACAGCCCACACATGATTTTTATGAGGTTTTTTTTGTGATTGTTGCAGCCAAAAATGCTTGATTTTGCTGTTGCTTTTTTCAACATTTGTGATACAATGTGCAGAGTTTTTTGTGCTTTTTTTGCAGAAAACTGCTTGAATTGGAAAAATTGCAATTGCATGAAATTGTTTTACATTATCTTTCACAGTGATGTTTGTTATATGAGATCTTTTAGCTGTACTCATGTTTGATGCACATGAATCGAAGGGGGATTTGGCTGAATGCACATTTTGGTGCCATCACATGGCTTGTTGTGATGTCACATGATGCATCTTGGCCCAAATCTACGAAAAATCTGCAGTAATTTTGAAAATTGCAAGCTCTGAGATTTTTAAATGGTAACTTGCAACAGTGTACAAGATTATACGCATAACAAGGACAATTTCATACTTCAGCTCTTTTTGAATGGGATGAAATTTGCAAGATTTGCATGTAAATCTCGAGTTATTCAATCATTTAAAGGCTCCTCTGTGTTTTCCTTCCTCCCCAGTTGGCAAATAAATCAGCATAATCATATGACCATTTGACCGCATGACTTAAGCCATGACGCTGTATGTAGACAAAACAACATAGCAGAAACTGGTCCTGCAGTCTACAGTTTAACACTTTTAATACAGTTGTACTAAACATCAGTGTTTCCCATTAATTACCTAGACTCTGGCGGCATGCTACAGTTTCATAATGAACTGAAATGTTTAAATTTCTCACAATAATATAAAAGATCTGTTTTGCGCCGTTGCTTCGGCAAAGCGTCCCCCACTCCAGTCAGACCAGTCAAGTCAGTCAGACCACTACTAATAACAGATAAGCTGACCGCAGAAGTTATCATTAATAATTAACGTTAATCTAACGTTAGCTAAGTTAGGGAACATTAATGTTAGCTAACGACGTTAACGGTCGAACTCCTCGCTTATGTCGATTGACCTATCCGGCACCTTTTGAAAAACAATATATAACGTATGCAGCGTTATATCTAGCTAGCTAATCTTAGCTAATTATCTAACGTTAACGTTATAATCAGTGGCTCTGACAATGTAACTTTTCAGGATCTGAGAAGCAAGTTGGCTCATCATGTAATGTTAACTTATATGATAAACTGCACAGTATCCTAAACTAATAGAAAAGTACAAACAGTGTGCTCAATATGCACCTTTCATTTTCATTCATTCATTTGGCTAATTGCAGTTACCTTCATTTTCAGTACCTGGCTGCCTGCCCAGAAGAAATCAACTGCAAAAGGGCATTAGAACTTTTCTACTCAAAGCCCAGGACAATTAAATGTCCAAATTCAGAGTGCAAAGTTTGCAAATAGGGATGTAGGGAGAGTTGATCAACACCATGTGTAAAAAAACAGTTCAACACCAGTAAACCAGTTCAACACCGGTAACCCTTTTGCTTCATTTCTTTGGCTAAAATGTATAATTGATGTGTTTTGACCATTTGTGAACCACGTTAAACTCCATCTCGTTTACCATGCTTTGTGGGTGTGACTTTTATAACAATGTGTTAATGATAAATAAATTACTACTAGACCACAAAATTGTTCACAAGTGCACAAAGTACTTCATAGATCTATAGCCTTTTCATTTTGCTCTCAAAATGTACCATGCATTTAACTTTAAAATGTACAAACTTTTCTTATTGGGGAAGTATGCCCCCTGGACCCCATTAGAGCATCAAAGGTCCACCCATCATAGTCTCACAAAATCCTGTGTGAAACACTGAATCATTATTGCATGTTTGTTATTCTGCTATTCCAGGAACTTTGTATCTGCAGTGAAAAAAAATTTTAAGAAAACCTTTCTATAAGTAGAACGGTCCAAACCTCTGAGCAGTACTGTAAATCTATACCACTACAGCGCTCCTGCAAACCTGAAATGGTGTGTAAAAATAATTTCAGCTTCAATAACCAGCTTTTAAACAAAGCACTGGAGTGAGACATTAAAGAGATAATGAAACACAAGCTGTAATAAATCAATACATTAATGAGACAAGCGTGCTTAATTAAATCTATCACATGAACAGAACTTCTTTTCCCACTGAGCTCATGTCTCTGAGAAGAACACTCCAGGCATGAAAAACTGACAAAAACAAACAGATTTTCTAAAGAAACACAGTCTTCCATTTCCTTATAAGCAAATGTACTGTAATGTATGGATAAGTAGACTCCTTTCAAGATGCATTTTTCTCTGAAGAGAAGTAAAATCTTTTGGTGTTAAAGTGGCAAACAACTGCTGCACTCACAAAGAGTAAAGAGCAATGTATTGTTTAATACTGCAATACCAGCATTACTATGAAACTGAGTGAAGAGGCAGAATGGTACATCAGATTTTCTTTTGCACTAAATCAAGTTTAAATTTTAAAAAATAGATCCTAAAACACATCTATATGTTTCTAAATTGATAGCAATTAAATCAGACACTATTTGAACCTTTTTTTAACCAATAGCATATTTTAATGAGAATGAATGAGGATTGAAATACAGTACCACTGCATGTTGTTAAGCATTAGTAATAATTCATGCTACTGGCAATGTAACACACACACACACACACACACACACACACACACACACACACACACACACTCCTTCTCAGGGCAGGAAAATCCCTTATACATGATCCTTTACTGACACTGACAGAGGCCACACCTCCTGCACTGGGGCTGACAGGCACGCCCAGTGGCCACGCCTCCTACACTGGAGCTGACAGGCACGCCCAGAGGCCACACCTCCTGCACTGGGGCTGACAGGCACGCCCAGAGGCCACGCCTCCTGCACTGGGGCTGACAGGCACACAGGCCATGCCTACATTCATACTGACAGGCACACAGGCCATGCCTACTTCACTGGGACGGACATATTTTCCCCCTGAATTTGGTGCTTCCTGTGTAATGGTGACATCCGGCATAACCTGAGCACCTGATGCAGGTTACACACAAACACACCTGGTGCATCAACACGCTGACACCAGAAAACCTGTCAGGTGAGATTGTCTCTACCTACAGGCTCAATGAGCACTTAACTAACTACCTGCCAACGGCAATAAATCTGCTTCAAACCATGAGGGAAAACAAGCTAACCTTGGCTATGTGCACACTATACAACACTAAAGAGGCAAAAGACACTGTACAAATCATTCTACTTAGTTACTGTGATATACATGCTATACATTTGAGTGAAAAAAATTTCCCAGATCATAGAATAGAGATTGTACAATAATGAGTAGTGACTAAAATACTTATTTTATTAAATAATGAAACGTCATACTTTTTTTTTTACCCATTCATACTTAAATTTAACTAGGGCTGCAACAACTAACCAATAAAATCGATAATAATCGATAACGAATTTGACTGTGGATTAGTCGGGTCTGTGACGTCACTGTGGATAACATCTAGAGTGTTTTTGTATCGCAGATTTGCATAGCAGATGTCAGCATTAATCTAATAAACCATACAAGTCTTCATAGTCGGGGTTCCCTTTAAACAAACACATTTCTCCTTACATAAAACTTCACCATGTTGAACGAGTGAATGAGCACTCAGAGAACGAGTGCATTAATATAAGCCTGGGATTCGCAGCTACACTACTGCCAGAGCTGCTGATACAGAAAAGTAATCAACACCAACACTCCACAGTCTCACAAAAACGCTATCTGTTTCTGTTCATGCTCACGTTCAAGATTCTCCACAGGAAGCTCAGTTTCACGCCTGACTTGTGACAGAAAAGACGGAAAGGATGAGATGTTAATTATGGAGGAAAGAAACATTTAGGGAGACATGAGAAATCAAACGCTTGAGGTTTAAATAAACCCCAAAATAACAGGGCATAAAAACATGTGTTGTTGCTGTGAAAAGGCACAGACGGAAAGAAATGAATCACCAACATTATCATCTAAAGATTAATCTGGTAGGATATTATTTCACTAACACTGCGAACATAGCATTTATTCATAATGTAGGTCATTATCTTGATATAAACATGTCTACACAGCACATCTGTAGAAGAGCTACACAGCACACCTGTACAACTTCAGACCAGTTTTAGTCAAATCTGCACCAATCATTATCTAATTCCTAATATACTTCATGATATAGGTTCGCTCACACACTTGCAGAAATATGGTACTGATTCATTAAAAAAACTGTGCTAGATAAATGTATTTTATTTATTTTATACATACATTTTCCAAGTTATTACACACACACACACACACAGAGGGTACTGTGCAAAAGTCTTAGGCACCCTATTTTTTTTAGTACAAACTTTGTTATAGATTTTTCGTTTATGACTTCTACATTATCCAGTCAGTACAAAAAACATTTTAGATTCCCAAACATTAGTTTTCCAGAACAAAATGAAATGTTACAGAAAAATGTTTGTATGTCAGTAAAGAAAGCAGCATATTATGTAAGAAACCACTTTTCAGACAAAAAAACACAATGAAGGCTGCTGGGTTTTGCTGCAAAAATAAGAAGCGAGTGCGACTGCAAAGTCTCCAGAAGATCCGTGTCTGCTTCTGCAAGATTCTTTTTTGTCACACCAAATACTGACTTTGTTTAATTTACTACTGTGTACTGCTCTTTGTGGTATTTTTTTAAATGTAGAAACATTTAATATCATTATTTTGAAAGCATCTTTGCTCTACAGCATTTCTTTGCATGTGCTTAAGAATTTTGCACAGTACTATGTGCGTGTATATATATATTTTTTACGGATTTCACGAGAACCAATACTTTGGTACCAAGTCGGTACCAAGACTGTTAAAACATGACTATTTGTTTTTCTGCAGTACCGCTGGTACCGTTTCTAATGAATGTACCAAGGTTGCAATTGTTCCGGAACTGAAGGCGGAAGCAAATATGCGGAAGTGTTTTAGTCGTCCACAAGTGGTGAAGAAGAAGAACGCCTACAAGCACACCGGAAAAACTACAGAAGATTAGCTTAGCTTAACAATTTTAGTGGTTGCCGGTGTTCAACCAATGCTATCGTTCATTTCAAACAAAGCGAGGAAACACCTGGAATTTGGTGAAGCACCTGAAAGACTTATATTATCCTATATTATGTTTGTTTGAGGCAGCTGGCATTGTGGCCGTGAAACCAGCTAACGTTATGCTCCATGTAATGTTTGCGATAGCCAGTCATTTGTTAAAAACGCTAATGGATTGCAATGTTATAAACTACTTCCTAATGGGCCACCATGCATCGCCATTCAGCCCGTGTCCTGTCAGTTAAATGTAGCCTAATGTCACTAATAATTATTCAAATGTTCATGCTTTTAATAAATCTTTTTGGTCTGCCACCATATCAGTGAATTTAAACTAATGCTTGCATTCAGAGTATAAGGTGTGTGAGTGTGCGTTTAGGAGTGCACCGTAGCACTTGTTATTAGTCATTGTCAGACAGTGTGTTTGATAACTAAAATATCCCTCTCTCTCTCTTTTTGCCATTATCAGCCAGAGGAGAATGTCCTCCGGGAGTTTTTAATTTTATTTAAAAAAAAAAAAAAAAAAAAGATTAGTTTTTTTTTAACCACACTGTGGTATCAACTTTGGCATCGAGTATCGTTTACTTTTGGTGGTATCGGTACCGACTACTAGATTTTTGGTATCAATATATTTAGTATATTTATTTGGTATCAATAATATATATATATATATATATATATATATATATATATATATATATATATATATATATATATATATATATATATATATATATATATATATATATATAAAAACACATCTCCATTATTTAAATTTACACAGTTTAAGGTCTCAATGTACTCAACAATTGGAAAAAAAAGAAATCATGGAATCATTTTGTCTAACAAAATTTTATATAAATTTTTGACATCAAAAGTAGCCACCTTTTGTAGATATAACAGCTAAACACACTCGCTGCTGTGGATCAGGCACTTTCCTGTAGAATCTCATCAAACATGTCAGAAACTGAGGGACTTTGCACATCATCACCCGTTTCTCTGGAACACTTTGCTCTGTGCTGCGCGTCAATCCTTCAGCAGATGCATTCATCACCCCCAGCTCTACCTGAATCATTTCCCATTCACGCTGCTTTTTCTCCATGTCAAAGTAATGTTCTTTAAATCGCAGATCTGGTAATGTTGCAATGCAATGATAACCACCTACTAGATTGAAAGTGAAATCTGAGTGCCGAGCACTGCTGGCCGTGGCGACATATATTTTCAGCCTTTTTTCTCTTTTGGCCAAAAAAGAAAAAGGTCGAAAACATGAGCCAAAAATGTATGCCGCCACACATATATCGGTAGCCGAAATTTCGGTGCATCCACAGTTAAAACTAGGGCAGTTTTAAGAGGCTGAGGTAAATTCATTGCTGTTAGCTTGGCCGGTTAAGGCATGATGGAGATCACAATAAAGGTTTCAAACTCTGTGACAACTTGTTGAAAGTTTAAATAAGTTTAAATTGCAACAGAACAGCTGTAAACCAACAAGTTGTAAACCATCACTTGTTCCCTAAAAAAGGCCTTTTTGTATAAGTGAAATTTAAATTCTTTTTCAGGTTTTGTTATCCTAATTTTTTTTATTTTTTTTACCTTTGGTAGTTTACTGCTTATTTCTGTACCATTTCAGGCTATTCACTTGACCTGCTTAAATTTTAATAAAAACTGGATTAAACTTTTGACAGATTTTGACTGTGTGTGTGTAAACATAAAACATGTTTTTTTTTCTAAAAATCACAACGAGAAATTTTTTTTTTTAAAAAAGGTTAACATTTTACAATTTAAATCTTTTAACATCAAATCAGCTGTCAGTTTGAACATTTTTAATTACAAAAAAGATAACGTCCACGATCTCCAGGTTTCAGAAGTTTATGGTGACATACTTTATGTCATACTGCCCAGCTCTTACTCTTAACCAACATTTATATTCAAAGATAAACAACGTGAAAATAACTATTGCAATTTTTAGAGAATTAATGATTAGGACAAATTAGTTTACAGACGAATTAGTTATAAATACAAATGAATGCGTGACACCTAATCTAAGAACAGGATTAGATCTGACTAAACTGAAGTTGTGGTAAGCCCCGTCTCCTTTGCATTTCCAGTTAAATGTTTCAGATCTCCTGCTAAATGTTTCCTTTCACGCAAAGATCTCCTGCTAAATGTTTCCTTTCGCGCAAAGATCTCCTGCTAAAAGTTTCCTTTCGCGCAAAGATCTCCTGCTAAAAGTTTCCTTTCACGCAAAGAGTTCTTGATAAATATTTCCTTTCGCACAAAGAGTTCTTGATAAATATTTCCTTTCGCACAAAGAGTTCCTGATAAATATTTCCTTTTGCACAAAGATTTTATTTTCCCTTACTTCGTGTCTGCAAAAATACATTAATATCAAAACATTAATTATCCAAAAAAATTACATCTAACCAACTGCCTCTGATCAAAATTTGTAATTGTTATAATACTACAGATCAGTGCCGGGTGATACGACACAAATATAATCATTTTGAACGCTGTACAATGAGAGATTAAGTAGGTCTACACAAATGTTACTTCACATCCTCTGCTCGCAGTCAGTTTGTCTGCTTCCCTTTCTGTTTCTCTCGAACAGACCTGTGCGCTAACACAAATGAGAAACTTGAGATTTTTTATTTTATTAAAGTCTTTTTTTGATGATGTCTGACAGCTGAGTTGTGTATAATGTTTAGGGTCGTCCCCCCCCCAGAGTTTTTGCCAGGTTCTGTCCTCACACCTGACACACCTGAGTGTAATTATACACAGACACCAGCACAAAACTTAGTGAATAAAGATAATTATCATTTAGATTAATCGTGCAGATGATCTGTGAATCCGTGTCTGAGACCAGTAACTTGTCAGTATTATTTTTTTTAAAAATCCTGAAGCACAAATAACATCTCTCATGAAATTAGAGGAAATTATTCTTCTTTTCATTTATTGATATAAAATAACAACATTATATCAGTGTGACGTTATTAAATAAGTTTCTGTAACTATACTCAGTATAACAGAGCCTAAACACTTAATTTTATTATTCACACTTATGCTTTCTCTGTTGTATTAGACTTTATATGAAAAAATATATATATTCTTTATATAAAAGATAACATTATTTGACTATACAGTGTTAACTAATCAAGTGTGACGTCATTGGGTAAGTTTGTTTACTGTTGCTGAGAGAAACTCTACAGGAAAGGCTAAACACACATTTAGAATTTATTTGACTATGCAGTTAGTTACATAGTTATATGAATAAAACATTGTAGAAAGAAATATATAAACACGGTAATATTTTAAAATACAAAAAAGAAACTCAATAAGGTATATAGCTAGCTGCTCTGTCACTCATAAAACCATACACTTTTCTTCTGAAAGCTAAGTTCGACAGCTAATGCTAATTAAAACCTGACCAACAGAAATGATTCACTCTTATAAAAAAGGTTGCATTCTCTATCAAATAAAATAAATCCACTGTTTTGCCAAAAAGAAAGAAAAACACCCAGAAAGTGTAACTCACCAGCTGTTGCCGTATCCACCGCAGCATCCTCAGGATTTTAGCTTAGCTTAGTTCAGCTAGCTCAATAAGATGCGCTGCTAACGGATTAGCTTGCTAGCTAGCAAAAGTTAGCCAGCTTGGCTTTCCTTTCTCCGCCGAAATACTCCCGCAACATGTATGTTTTCCTTCCGCACAAGATTCTCCTTCTGTACATTACGGCATGCGCGGACACAGAAATGGTGTAACGTTAAAAATAAAAATGAAAATTAAAATAAATTATATTACTCCTTCATGTCTGAGGTAAAGTGGAGCTGCTATTCCTCCCACTGACTGAATGATGTTGAAACAACAAACCGCTCAGACACACACACACACACACTGGTTGCCAGATTGTTTAAAACACACCAATAAGTTAATTTTCATAGTTGCCAGATTGATATATTGAAATCTTTGACAATATGCGCTTTATTTACTATAACATACTGGTTTGATGAAGCGAAGTTACTGTTACCATTACAAAGTTGATTAGTTTCTTATAACAGTGTTTTATTCCTCGTACCAAAGCAACATTCCAACAAGGAGAGTTTTATTATTATTATTATTATTTATTAAAGAACAACATGCCTGTATATATGTTTTATCCCATTATAATAACATTTAATGTTGTGTTCATCAACAATTTTTTAAAATCATTTTACGCAAACCGTCTGCAGTACACGACCCTGTCACTATAGAAAGTATAACGTATTAGAAAAAGGACATTAATATACACCTGTGATTTGCAACAGCAGAGTTGCTATTATAGAAAATTAATCAGCATTCTGATTAAGTGATCAGAAGTGAGAGGGAAAATTTTTTTATACATTATAAAAAATGTATATCCAGATTTTTATATAAATCTCTAAAGCTGCTTTGTGTCCATTGTTAAAAGTGCTATACAAAGCAACTTGAACTGAACTGATCAACAGACATATGATCTAGCTATAAAATTGGAAATTCTGTTTCTTTCTGTCCAAGATCCAGTACAAATAGGACTTATTCACAATCAATCTGGCAACACACAATTTAGCAACATCGAGGAAGTGATGTAATCAGAGTGTGTGCGTGTGTGGGGGGGGTTCTAGAACCAGAATTTTTAATTCCCAAACAAACAAAATACTATCACACATTTTCATATCTTTATAAAAAGCTTCAAAGCTTACTAGTAACATTACGTTATAGAGTATAATATTACAATAATTGTGCACTATTGTGTAATTCTGCTCTAAATTTTAGTGTGTATTATATTATGCAAGAAGAATCCTTACAGAAAAATCACATACATGTCACATGCGATCAAAAAACATGTATATAACAACAACAAAAACAACAACATGCGAAGGTGTATTTAATGTTATGCCCTGAAACTGCACACATGACATCAAAAAGTACAATAAAATATCCAGTATTACTGGTCACAGGGGTTAAACACAGACTTGCTGATTCTTTCTGAATATAAATTAGATCAATCTTACATAAATATAATTGCTGAGAAAGCAAAGAGCTGCACTATATCATGTTATTTATTAACTTCACAACATAAAAGCTAAATTTCAGCCAAATATTAAATATGCAAAGTGTCTCTTTTACCCCAAATGTAGTAGTCTTTTTTCTTCCTGGGAGCATCAGCATAAAATTTAGATAACCTGCAGTAAACATGCACATTTTGTTCAGCCTTCTGTGCACTAAACAAAATTTCTCACATTTGCATCACACATAAGGTTATCACCAAAAATGTGTGATTTCTATCACCATCAAATAACTACTTGCTGATGTTAATCATATATACAGTAGAGTACAATAGTTTGTACACGCTTAGGACAAAATTAAAAACATTAGATAAATTAAATGCAATTTAAACCAACAAGAAATGTAATCTAATGGGTGTCATAGATGATCCTTCATGATCACAAATAGCAAAAATGGTCAAATAATGAATGTTAAGATATTTATGGAAGAACAATCAAACTGATATCAGATTAAATGTCCATTTCTGGTTAAATATGATAAATATGATCTAATTTGCCTTTAACCTCTAAAAATCTTTAGATTATGAATCTGCTCTGAACTGTATGCAACTGAACTGTGTGTCTCTGATGGCTGAATGATAAAAAAAAAAAAAAAAAAAAAAAACATTTTAGATGATAGTATAAATAAACGACGCAGATCCAGCACAGATTTGGAATAAATTGGTATTCGTGCGCCATCTACCGGCCATGAAAATGAAACACGCGGAAAAATAATAGCAAACAGACGACGAGGAGTGTGTGAATCTACCGTTAAAAGGCCAGATGGAATTAACAATCATTATCTCCTGACCAGCGAAATATGAACCTGAATGTGAAGTCAGTCACAGGATTTTTAACTTCTCATTTGAGAGAGACACCTTAGCCGATATTTGCGCCATGTATGAGGTTAAAGAATCGGCTCTTTCTGGTGATTTGAGCCAAATAATGCGACTCACTGAAAATTCCCATCACTAACTTCTGGTCACCGAAATGTAACTGCAATAATATGTATGCTTAACCAGCTATTTTGTTTAGTAGCAGTAAAAACCTTTTTCATCGTTTATTTATTTAGTTGTTTTTTTGTTCGCTTTTTTACAGTTCACCTACAGAGTTTGTCTATACAATAATAATAATAATAATAATAATAATAATAATAATAATAATTATTATTATTATTATTATTATTATTGTTTCCATGAGTCAAACACTGAGTGAAAAGGCTTGAAAAGAAATGAAATTATTTCATTACCCAATAGATGGCAGTGCAACATAGCGACACATACAGAAACAACTGTGTTAGGTTTGAAGACAATTAGTGAAATTATATTATTTAGATTAGATTAGATTAGATTAGATTAGATTAGAGACATTACAGTAAACACTACTCCACAGTTAGTACCCTGCGGAAAACAAAACAAATCGGAGGAATTCTAATGGTTTCCACCACAAATACCATTACAAACCGCCTATACAAATACCATTAAAACCATTACCATCATTGGTCCTTAATGGTATCTACTAGACATAACATGCGAGCAATATGGACCCACAGGGACCATTACAATTCCCATTATAATCATTAAAAATTCTATGACAGTTTCTATTGTTTTTTAACCAGCACGGTGTTCTAGTGAATACTAATTCACAAATTTAGCATTAAAATAAACACAAATCCACAAACTAGCACTACAGCCAACACTAATCCATAAACTAGCATTATGACAAGGACTAATCCAGAAACTAGGGTTATGGTCAACAGTAATCCACAAATGAGAATTATAATAGACACTAATCCACACATTAGCACTACAATAAACACATATCCACAAACTAGCATTATGACAAGCATAATCCAGAAACTAGTGTTATAGTAAACTCTAATCCACAAACTAGCATTAAAGTAAACAAAAATCCACAAACTAGCATTAAAGTAAACAGTAATCCACAAACTAGCCTTGTAGTAAACACTAATCCACAAACTAGCATTAAAGTAAACTGTAAACTAGTATTAGAGTAAACAATAATCCACAAACTAACATTAAAGTAAACAGTAATCCACAAACTAGTGTTGTAGTAAACATTAATCCACAAACTAGCATTAAAGTAAACAATAATCCACAAATTAGTGTTGTAGTAAACATTAATCCACAAACTAACATTAAAGTAAACAATAATCCACAAACTAGCATAGTAGTAAACAATAATTCACAAACTAGTATTAAAGTGGACAATAATCCAAAAACTAGTGTTATAGTAAACACTAATACATAAACTATATTTATAGCAAACAATAAATATAAGAGCGTGTTTAAAAACTATTGACTCATAAAGAGGGAGAGAGGGAGCGAGAGAGAGAGAGAGAGAGAGAGAGAGAGAGAGAGAGAGAGTGTTCCAGCTGTGAGTGTGATTGTGTTTAGGAGTGGGCATTGGTCCAGACAGTGGAGCTGCACAAATTAAAATATTATTTCAGCTCAGTGTTTCATTGTTCAGGCCTCCAAGGTCATGAGGTAAAAGCATCACTCTCCAGGACCACTTCAGAATTGCAGAATCGGAAGTGTGTGTGTGCGCGCGCGCGCGCGTGTGTGTGTGTGTGTGTGTGTGTGTGAAAACCTGTAGCTAAATTCAGGAAAACAACTAAAATTGACACAAAAACATCAGGTTTTGACCAAAATTTAGGTTTTCTGCCAATTATACACTTTGACATCCCTACAAATATATTTTAGCTAATTGACATTGAAATGTTTTTATTTAAGTTATTTTTATTTTCTGATCTTGCCCTGGCATTTGCCTGTAAAGCTCATGCTGTGTAAGAAGTCAGTTTAACAAAGACAGTAAAAAGTCAAAAACAGACAGTTTGACTAAAGTTGCTTAAAACGTTGTGTAATTTTCTGACAATTTTCTCAGATTTTTGGAGTCATAGCAAACCAATATAAGTCAAAAATGTGTGCCGTGCTCCTGTGCCATCACATCATAAAAACAGAGAGGAGCACTCACTCACTTTGTACAGATGTTTAAATTGATCCAACAGGACAGAAGTGAGCGAATGAATCTGTGATTATTTCACCATGATGTTAGCATGAAAAGAGATCATTGGCGTGAAGAGATGACGATGAGGCTCGTGTTTAGATGCCGTGAGTGGTAGATTTATCAGTAGATTTGTTTCTAAATGTAAAGAATTGTAGAGAGTTGTGGCGTCTTTTCAGTGGAATTTTTAAATGTTATTATTTCCTTTCTCAATTTAACCAGACTTTCAAATGCTACAACATTACTTCTGATTGAGATACAAAAAATTAAAAGGGAAACATATTTCAGTTATCAGCAATATATTCTCTATAGTAGAAAATGTCAAGGTATGACCATGTGAAGAGTTTTATCAGGTCATCGCATGCAGTGCATTTCATTTGGAGAACCCTGGAATATCTGTGCAGCTCCTGCAATAAAAATCCCTCACATAATTCTGTTTGATTAAAGCTAGCAATAACATGGCAGACAGACATGTTGCTCTGATGGAGGAATTATTCTTACTAATTTGTAATATTACTAATGTGTATATATTAAAAAGGTAGTTGTATTTTCGGCTTTGTGTGTGGGTTGGGGGTGAGGGGGGTGGGTTATGTTTTTTATGAATCCTTTCATCACGATCTCAACATCGATCCCTCTTTGTTTCTGTTTTCACTCTGAAGGACCTCGAATGTCCTTCAGGAGCTCTTGAGTTATTATTACTGCAGAAATTATTTCTCTGAGTACTTTATGATGGAAAACCAAGCTGAGCTCCTTTCAGAAAAGAAATTCAGTTTGAATTAATTCATTCTCAGACGAACTCGCTGACTGAGGTGAGATGCTCATGATTCAAAGAAGGGGGAAAAAAGGAGCTGAGTTATTAAACTGAAGGATTTCCTGAGCAGAACTTCATGTTGAAGAAAAAGAAAATTGGGCCAGCAGCTTTAAAATCACACGGTGAGACACAAGTTCCTAAAATCCTTGGTTTAAAGATCATAAATAATAAATCAGAAAAGTTTTGCTCTACAAACAGTCCATCTTTAGGAGACAATTTATAAATTTTAAATCCTTTGTGTCATAGAGAATAATTATATAATGTACATAGAATATAATTGTACAGAAATATTAAAAGCACAAAACATCCCCACAATGTCCTCTTTACCCCAAATATACTCAAGACATGTTCAGTGTGTGAAGTTTCCTTTTTTAAATTTTGTACTGCGGGCTAATGTAGCTAACAGGCAATGTAACTAATGGCCTCCATTTGAGCAATATTGGTTCTCTCTGTTACACCATTGATACAACATGGATAATTTCATAAAATAGCAGAATAATTCTGTATAATTCTGTATTATTATATAAGCGTAAACTCCTCTGTTTGGAAAATGAAAAGTTACATGTCTACCTCTGACACTGGAGACTCCTTCCATTATAATGTGAAACAAATGTCTCCTTATTAAAAAAACTTTACCATATCAATGTTTACACACATTTTTTAATCAGTTATGTGGAGTGTCTGCTGTACAAATCCCTGTGAATGAGCTGTTACAATAGTAAGGATGGTGTATTAGAAAGAGAACATTAATATATATATATATATATACATATATATATATATATATATATATATATATATATATATATATATATATATATATATATATATATATAAAACCTGTGATTTGCAGCTGCACTACTGTCAAAGCTGCTCTAATAGAAAATTAATCAGCATCTTCTGAACAATCATCAGAATTGAAAATTCAACAGTGCTGTGATATGAAAATAAAACTGAAACTTTGTCATTAACTGAATCACTTCTAACGTACAATTTCAAGCTTCAGGCTTTAAACCACGCCCCCTTCCTGAGTGCTACCAAAAACTGTGTGCTGAAAAAGAAGGTGATTCAAAATGGAGTTACGACTGTTATGAACAGTTCTGCTGAGTTTATTACTGATTTTGTGATCGCAAGCCAGCAAATGCAATGAGATTTGTTCGATTTAATCCAATCTATTATTTAGGTTTAATAATATTTATTTTATATTTCCATTTCTTCATCAATTAACGTTTCGTCACCTCACATGTTCAGAAAGTAGGGCTGAACTTTGCAATCGCTTGGCATTCTCACAGCAGTAATCACAAATACACAATGTCATATTTTCTCATTGTGTTCTCTCGGCGGCAGGAGGACGAAGCAACGTGGAGCAAAAGGTCACCACGATTCAGCAACAAATGCATCTGAACATGTGCTGAATGCATGGCCGTAAATTGCATTACACTTGTAGTGGAGAAAGGATTCAGGTTAATTTAGTAAACACAACACGGTTATAGAACTACGAAGAGATGTGGAAATGAGGAGAAATTCTGAACGAGAGAGAAAGAGAGAGAGAGAGAGAGAGAGAGAGAGAGGAGGGGAAAATGCTGACTCTGTGGGCTCGGGCCTGCCTTGGCTAAATCCAGTCTGGAGATATGACGACTTTCTAATTTGCTTTCCCTCCTATTTTAATAATAGCTGTGCATAAGTAATTTGTGAAAGGCCAACCCAGCGCCGGGCGCAAGGAAAATTAAACTCATTTTATCTGTAGGCTGGTAGGTGGATTTCTATTTATCATTAGCATGCATAGAATTTACCCGGCGTTATTCCTCATAGTGATGGAATGTAACCAAATAATGTATGAAGGCTTTTTTTTTGCTTATGCAGGAGTGAAATTCGCAGATAAAAGTACCAGGCCTTTGCAATTTTCTGCAAACGGAACCTAATTCGGAGAAGCTCCTTATTACAGTCCAGACTCATTTGCTTTGAATTAAAGGCTGACATAAGTGACATTAGGATTTCTCCCAGATCTGATGAGATGAATTCAGTTAACTCATTAGTTCCTCATTCGCAATGGCATCTTTTTTTTGACCCCCCCCCCCCCCCCCCCCCCCGAAAAAAATAGTCAAGAGGCAAAATGTGTCTTTTATATATTAGTACAAGGATATGACTCGTGTTTACAGGAATGAGTATTCCTGATAGAGAGGGGAGAATTTACATAATGTTGAAATCATTTCCAAAAAAGCTTGTCCTTATTCATAAAGCTTTATAACTGTGCCAAGACTCCTTGTAGTAACAATGCTGATAAATCTACACAAAAAACAAACAAACAGATAAATATTCTACTACAGTATAAGTAGTAAAACTTAATTGCTAAAATGTAATATAATAGAATGCAGAAGATAAAATAAAGGATGTAATCAGACTGTAAGTACGAATATAAACATAAAGAAATACTATGTAGACAAATATAGAATAAAATGAAACATATACAATAGAATAAAATGATAAAGAAAACTATTTTAAAAATTACTTCAAATGAATTATTATTTTTATATTACTATTAATAATAATGTTATTAACTCTCTCTCCCTCACTATACATATATATACATTTTATTTCTTTTACACACACACACACACACACACACATATATATATATATATATATATATATATATATATATATATATATATATATATATATATATATATATATATATATATATATATATATATATATATATATATATATATATATATAGGTTTTTAAAAATCCATTCATGTGGAGCATCTTTTGTACAAGTAATTGAATTGTTACTATAAAAATATAGGTGTGCAACAATTATTGGCACCCCTATGAATTCATATGAGAAAAATATATTTGAAGTATATTTCCATTGATATTCCACATTTTTTAGTACACCTGGGTGACTAGGAACAGGAAATTGTTCAACCATGACTTCCTGTTTCACAGGGGTATAAATATGAGGTAACACATATGCCAAATTCCCATAATCATTCATAACAGTTGGTAAGACCAAGGAATATAGCTGTGTGGCAAAGGTTGTCGAGCTTCACAAAATGGACTATAAGAAAATAGCACAAGCATTGAAAATGCCCATTTCCACCATCAGGGCAATAATTAAGAAGTGGGAATGTTATGAATCAACCTGGAATTGGACGTGTGTCTATATTGTCTCAACGCACTGAGAAGAGGATGGTTTGAGTGGCCAAAAAATCTCCAAGGATCACAGCTGGAGAATTGCAGAAGTTAGTTTTGTTTTTGGGTCAGAAAGTCTCCAAAACTACAATCTGAATTCACCTACATCACCACAAGTTGTTTGGAAGAGTTTCAAGAAAAAAGCCTCTACTCTCATCCAAAAACAAACTCAAGTGTCTTCAGTTTGCCAGACACTACTGGAACTTTAAATGGGTTCAGGTTCTATGGTCAGTTGAAACCAAAATAGAGCTTTTTGGCAATGAACACCAGAGGTGGTTTTGGCAAAGAGAGAGGTAGCCATATGGAAAAGTACCTCATGGCCACGGGTAAAAATGGTGGAAGCTCTTTAATGTTTTGGAGCTGTTTTTCTGCCAGAGGACCTGGACATTTTGTTAGGATACATGGCATCATGGACTTAACAGATATTAAATGAAAACCTGTCTGCCTCTGCCAGAAAGCTTAAAATGGGCCGTGGTTGGATCTTCTAGTAGGACAATGATCCAATACATATATCAAACTCAACACAAAAATGGTTTACTGACCACAACATCAAGGTCCTGCCATGCCCATCCCAGTCCCCTGACTTGAAACCCATAGAAAACCTGTGGGGTGACCTAAAGAGGAGAGTTCACCAGCATGGACTCAAAATTTTAAGGATCTGAAGAGATTCTGTATGGAGGAATGATCTCAGATCCCTTCCCATGTATTCTTCAACCTCATCAGTCATTATAGGAGAAGACACAGAGCTGTTATCTTGGCAAAGGGAGGTAGCACAAAGTATTGACTAAAAGAGTGCCAATAATTGTTGCACACATATATTTAACAAATATATATATTTGATAGACCTGTGTTTTGTTTGCAGTTGTTTGATATCCATGAGAGTGTTTTTGTGAATAATTTTTTTTTTTTAAAGATCAAAAGGTTAAACGATAAAGACAATTTTTCACAGCCTTCTTTGTTCATATTTACCAAGGGTGCCAATATTAGTGGAGGGCACTGTATATTAGAATGAGCACATTAATATAAACCTGTGATTTGCTGCTGCACCAATAAGATTAATCAGAATGCAGAATTCAATAGCACTGTGGTAAAAACTACTTCATAGAACAGAGTAAACTCTGCTTGGTTGAACAGTGTTAGTGTTATAGTAGTTTCATACAACAGTTAGTTCCAGTCCACTCATTTGATTGGTTGAGCAGCTTTCCAAGAGTGCCAGTATTTCCAGTAAAAACAGTAGGATGTTTCACTGTGTGTATCACTCCACTCGTCCGTGTTCGCCATGTAAAATTCCACTTCTTGGTTCGAAACTACTGAAGAGTTAGCAACACCGTCAGTGGACATGGCAAACTATACTTTTCCGGAATATAACGTTTTGCTTAAAACATGAAAGCTCATCAGATGAAGATGAAAGGAAGAAGGGATGCCATATTTTAACAAGAATGTACAAATCAGTGTGAGTGAGATAGCCAGCTAATGCAGTAAATGGTTATATTGAAGAATGTTATAAATCTTTGGTTTGTAGCGAACATCTGGATCAAGGGACAAATTCTGGACTGCAGAAGTTTTAACTGTCCCCTCAAAAATAAGTTATAATAAATACTACTTTCATATATTTAATTATTCTTACATTTATTTATACATTTCATTTTCCATTCGTTACTGTCAGTAAATCAGTGAGAAAAATAAATGTGAAACTTTGCTCTTAGACTATGAGGGATCCTGTGTGAAGGTTACCCTGAAAGCCAAGCACAAAGTTAAATACTTTTTCCACAGTCATCCTTTCTGTACTAAACGTGATACCTACAGTCCCCTCTGAAACTATTGGAACATCAAGGCCAATTCATTTGTTTGTGCTGTACACCAAAAACATTTGGATTTGGAGCTCAAAAGATGAACATGAGATGATAGATCAGAATTTCAGCTTTTATTTCCTGGTATTTACATCTAGATGTGTTAAACAACATAAAACATAGACCACCCAATTTTTAGGTGAGCGAAAATATAGAAACAAGTAAATTAAAGTGATTAACACTTAATTAATATTTGGTTGCACATCCCTTGCTTGCAATAACTGCATCAAGTCTGCAACTCAGTGACATCAACAAATTGTTAGCATATTTTTTTGTGATGCTTTTACAGGCTTTTTCCCACAGCCTCTTTCAGTAGTTGTTTGTTATGGCTTTCTGATTCTTACTGCTGATAAGTGGTTTGCATCTTGTGGTATGGCCTTTATATTGCTGTTTTCAAAGTCTTCTTCATATGGTGACACCCCCACCCCTGCTCTGTGGAAGTCGTTGGTGATGTCACTGACTGTTGTATTTGGGTTTATCAGCTGCTGTTGTTTTCCTTGACTGACCCATTCAGTGTCTGTTTCTCAGTACACCAGTAATTTCTTTCCTTTTTGGGACATGCCAAATTGTTGTATTGGCTATGCCCAATGTTTCCACAATGCCTCTGATTGAGTTTTCCTCTTTTCTCAGGTTCAAAACAACTTGCCTTTCTCCCATAGACAGCTCTCTGATCTTCATGCTGGCTTATCCTTTTTAACAACAAATGCATTCTTCACAGGTGAAACTGAAGGCTAAAACCAAGAGTAGATTTTCAGAGCTATTTGTTGTTTAAACGGTCAATCTTACAAGACAAGCCTGGGAAACAAGAAACACCTATTTATATATTTCTGTAAAGCTGCTTTGTGACAATGTACATTGTTAAAAGCTCTATACAAATAAAACTGCTATATTCTATGTCATTTAGCACATCTATATATAAACACCAGGATATAAAAGCTGAAATTCTAAACTCTATTCTCATATTCATCTTTTCATCTCAAACCCAACTGTCTTCAGTCAACAGCAAAAACAAATTAACTGTCCTTGCCGTGCCAATAGTTTCGGTGGGGACTGTATATTAACCTTGTTAATGAAGCTTCCCAATTAGCCGCCTTGACAATTTTTTTTTCACCCATCTACAATAACATTGTTCATCTGTTGCATAGCAACAAGACAAACAAGACACTTAGTGTTGGTAGTACAACATAATGGAAGAAGTGTTTGATGTTAAGAAGTAGATATTTGATGATGTTTATTTGCTTTAACATTTTGCGTACATTGTAAACTATTGTATAAAAGTACTAGAACACTTGAGATTGTGTTATAACGTGAGGTCTTTGACAGTGATGATGATGACTTGTTTTTGGCTCATGTCTGATCAAATCAGAGCTGTGACATTATCTGACATTCTCTTTCTAAATTAGATGAAATCTTTGTTATGGAATTAGATACAGTCTGAGATTAGATAAATGAGATAGATTTAGCAGAATTAAATAAATTCTAAGCACATGAACTTTACAGGAAGTGTCTACATTTTGCCGCTTTAAGCATACAGTATGTTGTAGAGAAAATATTTGCCCGATGAAGCACAAATACAAAATGAATTTGAACCCTGGCCATAAGCAGATTAGGAGCATTTATAATGGTTTGTTATCATAATAAATTCCATGCTGCATATTTGCTGCATGTGTTGTCCACATTTACACTCACACACACACACACACACACACACACACACACACACACACACACACACACACACACACTCACTCCACGATCACGGTTCATTCTGCTGATTTGGGCTGCGGCTGCTGCGGCGCTATCACACACACACCATCACAAACACTAACATGCTTAGGATAAGCTCGGGCTGCGACGTTTATGAGCTGGGAGTGTGTGTAAGTATGTGTGAGTGTGTGTGTGTCTGTGTGTGTGTGAAGTGAAAAACCTCGGCTCAGCACAAACAGGACGATTCCAGCGCTAAAAATTAGTGAGTGTGTGGATTTTTGCTAAAGAAGGTAGAGTGAAAAAAAGTGAAAAAATTTCATGCATGTATATTTCCTGAGAGTCAACGATTTCCTGTAGTCAGGATGTTTTTAAAGATTTTTTTTTTTATCTGAAAGCTGAAATAGTAAGAAACAAGGATATAAGGAAATAAAGAATAAACCACTGTGTGTGCTACTGTTAGAGTAAAATAATCAACAACAAGGAGGTGTGATGAAGAATTAAAGAACAAATAATCGTTTTTTTTGTATCCGTTTAAAGTTACATTTAATGTTGTGGAATGTCTGTGAAACAAGTTTGTACCTGTTCGCACTTACATTCCAAGTCACCAGCTACTTTTTTCTCTCTTATTTAACAAATAAAAATATATCATCATTGATATGGTGAAGTTTTCTGTAAGGAGAGGTTTATTTAACATTTACTGAACGAGTCTCCAGTGCCTTAGAGGTACAGAGGTACAGCTGTGATTTCAATGTAACATGACAAGCTGAATTTTTCAAAACATTTTATTAAACTAAAGAGGGATAAAAGAGAGAGACTGATGAAGGAAGGACTGTTTATAGCTGCTATAATATAAGTGAGAACAAGAACTTGTTATATTGATGTTCCAAGACATTACACTTTAAACTGATAAAACATAAGATGTTTTGTATTTAGTAAATTAAAAGATTGTACGGGTTCATTTCCCGCCTCTGCCCTGTGTGCAATGAGTTTGCAAGTTCTCTCTGTGCTTCAGGGGTTTCCTCCGGGTACTCTGGTTTCCTCCCCCAGTCCAAAGACATGCATTGTAGGCTGATTGGTATCTCCAAATTGTCTGTGTTGTGTGAAGGTGTGTGTGAGTGTGTGTGCGATTGTGCCCTTAGATGGGTTGGCACCCCGTCCAGGGTGTTCCCCTGCCTTGTACCCCGAGTCCCCTGGGATAGGCTCCAGGCTCCCTGTGACCCTGTGAAGGATAAGTGGTCCAGAAAATGGATGGATGGATGCATGGCATCACAGCACTCTTTCATATTTTATTCCTTATATCCCCTTTAGTTGCCAGAGAAAACATTAATTTATTTGAGACATTGCAATTTATTACAGTTTTAATATCTGATATCTAGCGTGAGAAGGTAGATGCTTTAATACAGATGTACAGTATGTGACGTACAAACTTGAGAAATTTCAGAAATAATTTTGACGTTCATAAAAGACTGCACATGGATACACAACTGCTAATTTTATCCTCTTAATCATCACTTTTTTTAAATTTAGTTCTTGTTAACTAAAAATGACTAATATAAACTTTATATAAGAATATATAAGACTGCACATGGATACACAACTGCTAATTTTATCCTCTTAATCATCACTTTTTTTAAATTTAGTTCTTGTTAACTAAAAATGACTAATATAAACTTTATATAAGAATGATATATTTGGAGCTGTGAGTCAAGAGTGAGAAAGAAAGAGAAAGCTGAGACCTGTCTTGTTTCATTAATGGAAACGAAATAGTGGAATTAGGTCGAATCTAATTACAAGCCATACTATCTCATGTAAAAACACGTCTGTTTTTTTTAACCTCTCATTCATTTTGACTAGTAATTAGTTTTGGCCTCTAAAAAATGCCACCCTTTAATCATGGCAAGGCAGATGTGATTTTGCGGTGCAATTTAATCTTGCTTTAATGAAGAACTAATGGACGCATTGCAAATTACGTTTTTCCCCCCTCATCTCTCGTGTAGTAAGAAGAGGATAAAAAAAAATCTATTTCCTGCTTTTGAAAAGATCAAGAGTATCTTTGATAATAGGCCGAGCGGGCCGGTGTGGAGCCAGCGCGCTCTTTTAGTCCACTCATCGCTCAATAGACTGGAGGCCACAATTAGCAACAAAGCTTAGAAAATGCATGAGAGGAACAGAATCGAGGCGCTTTGGCTCGACCTGAAGCTCCCACAGCCTTGTTAGATGCAGGGCGAAAGTGTCACAGAGGAACAATGGGCTGTGATAAATTAGCCTGCCTACCAAAAAAAAAAAAAAAAACATGTACAGCTAATTTTCAATTATACCTATAAATGCATCGTCAGATTGAAGAGGAATTGGATACGCATGGAGAGCAAACTAATAGATCTGCAGCTCCAGCTTGGCTCTCTCTCTCTCTCTCTCTCTCTCTTTTTCTCTCTCAACACAAAACAAACTCATTTGCCATTTAAAGGACGTGAGATCCATTTTTAGATCACCCGATCACTCTGAAGGCCTCCATCTGTGTTGGATATTTAATGCACATTAATATTTACTGTGAAAATAACTTGTGATAAAACCTGTGAATTCTTAAAATCAGTTTAAGGATGGGGGTTAAAATATGATTAAAACATTTTACATTCTAGTATTTTATCTATTATATTCTACAGTTTATGTAATAAAAATGTAGAATTGACCCAGTAAACGCTACAAGTTATGCTGATTGTGTCTTAAAAAATATACAGAGTGAATATAAAATGTGTCTTCAAAGTTGATCACATTATACTTAGCTTCTTAAATGATTTCTTTTTATTGTCTTTTTTTATATTATGAGATATAGAAGGTAAGAGACAATATTAAAAAAATTTGTATTTACAGTATGTTTAGGCAAACCTACAGTGACACTGAAGGGCAAAGTTACGAAACAAAAAAAATGCCTTAAAAAAAGCAGGTCAACTTTAAATGTAAAGAGACAATTTTAAATAAAGACTCAACCTAAAGAAAGAGTCCATTTTGAATAAAAATTGTCAAATTAAAGAAAGATAGTAAAATCTAATTATATAAAAAGAGTCGACTTAAAAAAGAGTCCACATTTATGAAAGATTTTTGCAATTTATTTGTTATGTAATTATCTTATGACTGCTGTGATAAGATGTTTCTTGGGAATCATCTTAAAATTTAATTTTGCTAGGTCTACCTAGCTTATTAACTCTGAAGAGGTTCATGTTTTTTGTCTACATAAAAAAACTGTGAAAAGATTTGTGCCAATATAAGATTAATTTGATGCTTTGTTTCTTTAAGGAATTGGTTCCAGGATATTTTTCAGAATGATGTAATGACATTTCAGAAAAACCTTGCTAGCTAGCTAACTAGGCTTTATCCTGAATTAAAAATGCATAACTACACTTGCTGTGTCATTTATTTATGCTATGTAATTATGAAGTATGCTATAGGTGGAAGAGGATAAAAAAAAGCTTTTCCTGCATTTGAAAAGATCAATTTTATAAATGGTTCATGACTTTTATTTGTAACTAGCTAACGATCCATAATTTTTTTGTTGTTGTTTTTTGTTTGTATAGTTAGATTTTTACTGTATGTTGGCATAAGTTCTTTATTTGGGATCATCTTAAATTCTTTTCTAGATAGTTTGTTAATCTGACCCTCAGAAAGGTTTCAGATCATTTCAAGACAATTACATTACAATTACATTTACATTTCATAAAAACCTGACTCATGGCCTTCAAATATAAACGTAAATGTTGATTTATATTTTAAGGAATGCTCCTCTTTACTGGTCAAATATAACAATATATGTTTTATGGACATTCTAATCGTGGCACATCATCATACCGATATATCGTCCAAGATTATGGACTTCTATAATGACGACACAACAGAGAAAAAGGCTGCTAATATTCTTCAATTGTGTAATCACTTTAATATTTTCCTCATAGTGTTCAAAATTCATTTAAAAAATGTATGATCTGCTTCGAGTCTCAAACATTTGCTTATTACATTATTTTTTTAACAGTCAGATAAATTATGTGCAAATTTCATGGGCAATTGACGCAAACTTCATGTCAGGTAATTACGTTTTAATTTGCAGTTCTGTGGTTTCATAATTTAATAATGATATTTCTACAGTTCGAGTGTAAACGAAGCTGTAAAATCTTCTCCCGGCAATACTGTAGAAATCCTTATGGCTTTTGGGGTAAAGATAATATGGAGCGCTTTGGCAAATGAGCACTGGAGTATCTTGGTGTGTACATGTGGGTTTATTTTTTTGCAGTACAGCAGGAGATGAAAGCCTAATGGAAGTTGGCTTAACTCATGAACCAGCCCTGCTATGGATCTGATTACTGAGGGAGAGTAATTTATTTTCTTAAATAAGGAGAAAAATTGGACAGGATGAATGAAATTTCCCTGTCGTAGCGCAGCGATGGTGCCACGGGAGATTACGCATTTCCTAATCATTCATCAGCAGCGAGTGTGTACGGGCTTAGCATAATGGAATTGGTAAACTGGTTAGTGTGAACATGAGGCCGTGCTATCAGCCCCGCCATAACGGCTTATGTGGCACTAACACGCTCCCACTCACTGCCACACACAGTGCCTGGAATATTCTATATATATTTTGGCACACTTTATTATGGATAGACACCTTGCCATACTGTATATGCTGAGAGTTGCAGATGTCAAATTGCAGAGTAGTTTTGTAACTATTAATAACCAAACTTACCTTCACTCTTACTGTCAATACTCAATACGGCTAAAAAAAAACATGACAGATCATTAATTATCTTGAAATGTGATATGTAAAATATAAGAAGGACTTCTAGCTGCTCACTCCAAAGGTAAGGAAAACTGGCTATAGAGCTTTAAATGCATTAACAAGCATCTACTGAGGTGAAGGACATGTAGATTTACATATAGCTGTGAGCTATTCGCATTCATATTTTTTATATATTTTGGCAGATTTTTAAATAGGGGTGGAGTCAAGAACTCAACTGTCAAAACCAGGACTAGCCAACATGCAGTCAATACCAAGTCTTAAGGGGGTTGGGGCCGAATCAAGATCCAGTCCATATAAAAGTGAGACCAAGTTAAGATCGAGACATAAACCCATCAAATCATTTTAGAGGCCAAGCCTTCAATTCAACTAGATGCATTAATGCATTGCACCAACTATTAGGTTGTTTTAAAAAGAAGGAATTACTGCTTCTCCAACTTTGTCCATGTGAAAAGAAAAGACAACACAAGCATTATTGTTCCAAACTCTTGGCTGAGACCAAGTCCTTATTTAGTGACACCAATGCGCAAGACTGAAACAAGTGCAAGTATAAATGCCAATAAGTCAGAGTTGAGTCAGAGCCCAACAAGGTTTTTGATGCATGGCAAAATAAAATGAGTTTTCTTCCCCTTGTGAAAAGGGTTTCAGGACATTTCTAGAGCATTGTAATTTGAGGGAAAATCTTACTAGATTCATGGACTTGTTAAATAGATTCAGACATTAAATCAAATCTAGAACTATATCTAGAGGAATCCTCCTCTAGACAGCTTCACCATAAGCTTCACCATATCAACAACTTAAAAAAATCTATTTATGTGGAGCTTTTGATGTACAATTCCCTGTGGACAAGCTCTTACTATAGAAATGACAAATGTATTAGAATGCGCATTAATGATAAATAAACCAGTGATTTGCATCTGCACCACTGTCAGAGCTGCTGTTATAGAAAATCAATCGTCACCTCTGACCAATCAGAATAGAGACTTCAACAACACACTTGTATAAAGATAATCATTATATACTTTATAAAAATAATGACCTACAAACAAGAAAACAGTTTCTCAGTTAAACTCTTTTTTCATGTTTATGTATTAAAATAAATAAAATCATCTTAACTCCTTGGATATAGTATGTGAATGGTATGATCTTCATGTTGAATCTAATACCTGCAAGACACTGTTAGAAGATAAAGGCAAGGTGAGTCATAATTGATCATAAATTCTCGTTCTCCTTTTATTTAAATGTAAAATGTATGTAGGAGAGTGCTATATTATCATTCAAGCTGAGACAGTGATAAACTGAGAATATTGTTCAGGATGCATCTCTTGAAGTCGTGACTGAGATGAACAGAGCATTGTTTCTTCTATATTTTGGACCTTCACCTGAGCTTGTCTGAATGTGGAACCAAGGTGATAGAATATAAAAGCAAATCGTTTTTATTCAGGCTTGTACCAGACTCATACTTATAGTCTATACTTGCAGGGGGAAGCGAAAATACAGATAGTGTTAACAATAATGTAGGTGGATTTATTCTCAGGGATTCATTCAGAGGTCAGACCTAGACACTGCACAATGAAAAGTAGAAAAAAAATCCCTAAAAGAAACTCAAGTAAACTAAACAGTAAGAAGATAAACTACAGGGTAGAAAGATAAACTGGTGTGGTAGAAGCTACAGTGTAAAATGCTAAACTAAGATGTAACATGGTAAACGACAGGGTAAGAAGGTAAATTCAAGGCTTAACATGGCTAACTACAGTGTAAGAATAGAAACAAAATTGTAACGTGGTAAATTACAGGATAACATGATAAAAATTATAAGAATGATGACAAAGGCAACTATAGTTTACATGATAAACTATGGGGTAACATGGTAAACTACAGGGTAAGAGGTTACACTAAGGTGTAACATGGTGAACTACAAGGTAAGTATATACACTAAGGTGTAACATGGTAATCTACAGTGCAAGAGGTTAAACTAAGGTGTAACATGGTAATCTACAGTGCAAGAGTAAATTAAGGTGTAACATGGTAAATTACAGTACAAGGTAAGGTGGTAAACTAACATGTAACACGGGTAACTACAAGGTATGAATGTAAACTAAGGTGTAATATAGTAAACTACAGGGTAAGAAGGTAAACTAAGGTGTAACATGGTAAACTAAGGTGTAATATGGTAAACTAAGGTGTAATATGGTAACTACAGGGTAAGAAGTTAAGCTAAGGTGTAACATGGTAAACTAAGCTGTAACATGGTAAACTACAAGGTAAGAAGTCGAGCTAAGGTGTAACATGGTAAACTACAAGGTAAGAAGTTAAACTAAGGTTTAATATTGTAAACTACAGGGTATGAAGGTAAACTAAGGTGTAACATGGTAGACTACAGGGTAAGAAAGTAAACTGAGATGTAACATGGTAAACTACAAGATAAGAAGGTAAACTACGGTGTAACATTGTAAACTACAGGGTAAGAATGTAAATTAAGTTGTAACATGGTAAGCTTCAAGGTAAGATGGTAAACTATGGTGTAACATGGTAGACTACAGGGTTAGAAGGTAAACTAAGGTGTAACATGGTAGACTACAGGGTAAGAAAGTAAACTGAGATGTAACATGGTAAACTACAAGATAAGAAGGTAAACTACGGTGTAACATTGTAAACTACAGGGTAAGAATGTAAACTAAGTTGTAACATGGTAAGCTTCAAGGTAAGATGGTAAACTATGGTGTAACATGGTAGACTACAGGGTTAGAAGGTAAACTAAGGTGTAACATGGTAGACTACAGGGTAAGAAGGTAAACCAAGGTGTAACATTGTAAACTACAAGGTAAGAAATTGAACTAAGTTGTATCATGGTAAGCTTCAGGGTAAGATGCACAAACATCTGCAACACTAACATGACCCCTCACATAACTTCATCGACTTTAAACAGTGGGACAGTGATGAGGAATGCAGTGCAGTTCTCCTAAACAACTGACTTCAATTCTTCAACAGTTCATTAAGGCTGTCTCCTGTCTCCAGTTCTGTTTAACATCTACCTGGGAAACATCATGCAAGAGACACTGCACAACTTTCACATGTCAGTCTCTGTCAACTTTCTGCATTCTTAAAATTTCACATGCTCATACCAACCTTGAAATGATAATAACTGTTGGATTTATGATTGTTCTTCAAACCTCTTTTTCATGATTGTCTTGACAGTGAAATGCACATTTTAATTCTAACAACAGGCCTGATTTTTCTTTTATTAAGTATTCAAATTAGACATATGTAATTTAAGCAGCCTCAGTTACATAAATAAATGTCAATGTCTGGAAAAGTTCAAATACAAAAAAAATCTTGAAGAATATTAACAATTATCTGGCAAAATTTATTGTGATCCGTTAAAAAAAAAAAAAAAAAAAAAGACCAGATAAATGATCCAATTTTGTCCTTATTGATCCACTGTTCCATTATTAGGCTGTAACATGTTGTTACAGTATTGCTTACCACACTACCTTGTAACATCACAGATGACTGTTACTTTGTTCCAGTGTAAATTATCATATTTACTTCAACATATGAATGTAAAATGTATGTATTTTGCTGCATATGCATTACAAATACTTAAATTGTTAGGTCCATTACATCAGTTAGCTCATCTCAGTATTTATATTTGGCTACATTATTGTAAACATTTTTGTGAATATTTTCCTTTGGAAATTAATTTTATTTAATAACTGTTATTGTGAAATAAACAGGAGAAATTTCAAGGTGAAATGTTTAACTGATTTTCCACTAGGTGTCACTAACAGGTTTTACCTAATAAAAAAGTTTTGAAAACCTGTTCAACTCCTCATTCAAAACATATGTAAGGAACATATGGTAACGCTGGTGTTATAAATATATATATATAACAAGGAACAAGCAATATCAAAGGTGAATGATGGTATGAGTGCATCAGGTGCAGCAGCGTTGTTGGGGATTCAAACTGATCAGAAACTGACACTGATGGAAGTCTGGAAAGATGATAAAAATGTGCTGTGCTTAAAAAATATATAAGATTTGTTTTATATAAACTATTGTAACTGCTACATATGTAGAATGTCAGGCTGAATTCATGTAAATTTGGACAGTTTAATATTAGCAGAATTTATTTCCTAGCCTTATTAATAAAAGTATCAGTTTATGTTACTAAGCCTTTGCAGTGGAACTAATTCAAAGAAATAACATGACGTAATTGATGTGACATCATATATGTGGGTGTGGCCAGCACTAAACAGGAAACTGCCCCCAAAAATACTGAGAAGGAAAAATGGCATATTCATTGGAAAACAGTTAGTTTAAGTTACATATAAATTGACATAATTTGAACTAACTGTTAAAATAAAAAATAAAAAAATCTTTGTTTACAGTAGTAAGGTTATAAATATTACACATATTTATGATGTACAACTGTAACAAACCAAGTGTACTTCAAACCTAGTTATTTCAAATAATGTACATATGTTTAAAATTTAATTATGTTTTAGAGGTTCCAAAGTATCAAACATGGTTCAGTCTGGAAGTGAAACATTAATCTAACCTGCTCGTGAAACTCAATCGTATATTACAAAGTAGAGACTGACAGAGATGCAATGAGGCAGGAAGAGAGTGATGGTGAGAGAGAGTGAGAGAGAGAGAGAGAGAGAGAGAGAGAGAGAGAGAGAGAGAGAGAGAGAGATCCAGTAATGCAATTTATGCAGTAATTTGTACTTAGTGTTCTGTGTTCATATCATTTTAGAGATGGACATTGATGTTTTTTTTTAAAAATCCTGTGTTATGCTGCTACAGCGAGAAATACATGATAAAATGTTGTCGTACTCTGATTTGAATTTAATCTGTTCATCCTGACTTTTATGAAACATTTGTTATGAAGTTGGAAAATATTGACTTTCTAAATCCTGTTATTGTTGTATCTGTAAGACATGCTTCATATGTACTCAGTTTTACTCAGTTGTCTGTGTTCATACAATATTTGAAAATGTAAATGGTAAGTTTTGGAGAAGATTATTTTCAATTCCTGTTATTGAAATTGGATTTATTGATACAATTAATAAGTATGCTGAAAATAAACAATGTCCTAAACGTGTCATTGAGGATGAACGTTAAGCCTAAATGTATGAAAGTATGTCCCAAATTCCCAAATATAACATAAAAATGTTTTTCAAACTTTTGACAAAAGCCATGCTTCTTTATAATAGAATAGAATAGAAAACATTTCCCCCCTCACAAACATCTTGAGAATTTCAAGGATTTATATACTATATAACACAAAGAAGTGTGAATTGAAAATCCAGATCTAGATTAGGAAGATTATAGTTCGCCCCATAGAAGGATGGCTGAATCCCAAATCTTTTCTAACTCGCTATAAAAGTGCACTAATAAGGCATAAACCAATGGCTTATATATAGTACAATAAAATGCATTTATAGTAAGATGCCATTTGGGCTTTAGCCTATTTAATTCATATATAATTACACCACATAGAAATCAAAAATAAATATTTAAGCACTCCACAAAGTGCACTAAATGTTTTGTAAACGGAGATTTGGGATTGAGCCCGATAGCATTGCTTAATTGCTCAGCCTGAATAGTTCTAGAACTTTTACCCACAATTCCTAGCGTGTTCAAAAATGGACGAACTGACGGTTGAGGTTCGTGGCTCCAATGGAGCTTATTATAAGGTAAAATATGTTTTTTTTTTCATTTTACAAATCATGAAGACGGGTCATATTCTAAAACATAAGACGCCAAATTTGCTCCAAATTAAGGCCAAGTCGTTTTAAGAATCAGTTACATTCCGGGTTCGGTTTATATAATTACTATAGTTAGCATAGCTTTGCGGTTCAGATTGCGTTATTTTATCCAACCCGTTTTCCGACAAATCCCGCCTACTTCAATAGGATTGGCTAGTAGGATATTTTCAGGCGCTGTCAACCAATCACAGCACAGGCAGTAGAATACTGCTAGCCAATCCTAACGCAGAAACTGGGAGTTGTCGGATTACGGGCGGGTTCTCTCGACGCTAGTAATGTACGCTAACCGAGATAGCTATCCAACGTTACTATAATTTTGCATCTGATCGACGCACTGAATTAATTAATCAGTTATATTTTTGGAGTTAATTTGATTAAGGACATCCGATTTCATTTTTATCTACCACGCTAGTTAAATAAGTCTTTAGCTAAGTGGAGTTTTACCGGAATACCAACATTTTCACTTTCGTTTTTTTTCCACTCAGTAAATAACTTTCGCTTTCCTAGTATTAGTGTAGCTTTTTTTTTTTTTTTTTTTTTTTGCTGCAAAGCACTTAAGAAACTCTTAGCAGTAGTTTTGCGTAGGTAAACCGCAATCGTCATGAGAACAAACACAACAAACTACAGTTATTTTGTGAATGAAGCAATCACAACTGATTCACAGTTCATCCTGCTCATCAACCAACTCCGACATCTTGATTTTACATTTCTTATACTACTTGTGACACATAATCTGCCAATTTCAAGTTTTATTCCCTATATGTGCTCACTACCTAAGGTATAATACAGTGGCGTTGGGCATTATGCACAGTAATTTATAGGCACGGTAGAATGCTGTTGATGTCTCCGGGTGTTACAGTAGGATAACCTAGAATATATCTAGAAATATCATGGTATCAACCGACCATGAAAAAAGTTAAAGGATTTTTTTTTATTATTACAGACAAATGTCTTTTTGCACATCTTGTATATTTAACTAAAACCAGACAGAATTGTTTAACTAAAACCAGACAGACCCCTAATTGTTCTTCTTAAAAAAAAAAAAAAAAAAAAAATTAGACAGATTTTTTTTCCCCTCCTCACCCACTATCCAGCTCTTCCTTATTATACACCAGCTACCAACTGATGAGGTGTATGGCTAACATATGCTTCCTATGAGACCCATGAAACCAGGCAACCGCATCTTTTATCACTGCTGCTCGTGCTGCGTATCACACTTACTAGTGATGTGTCGTTCATGAACATTTTGAACGTATCTGTAATATGACTCGGGAACAGCGAGTTGTTCCCGAGTCATGTTACTGTTGTTCCCGTTGCGCATGTGCTGCAACTTCCCCATAGGTTCTGTACAGGAAACAGAAATGATTAGTCCACGTCTCGAGTCTTCGGGTTTGAGTCGTTCGTTTATCACGTCACAGCTCCACTGCATTCAGCCTGTGAGGCGGTTACAGGATGAACAAATGACTCGAACCCAAAGACTCGAGACGTGAACTAATCATTTCTGTTCCCGGGGAACAGACGTGTTAAACATGACGTGACAAAAGAAAGTATGACTCGGATCAGGAGGTGAGGTGAACTAATAGACTGCATTGCCTGAAGATCTAATGCTAAGCTATTAATGAATCATTTCTGTTTCTCATAATTTGGCCTTGGTTGCATTAACCTATAGTTCATTTTTTATTCCAAATGTGATCAACGTTTGCGTAAATAATAGATGTGTTGCGGAATTTATCATGTAACATTTTAATTATATTCTGCTGAAATGAACGAAATGACTCGGAAAAAGATTCTTTCATTTTGCTGAACGAGATTCAAAGATCTGAGTCAGTAAAATGATCCGAACTTCCCATCATTAACACTTTGAAGAAAGCGCTATCTACCCTCTTCTTCATTCATGAGCTCAAAGAAGCCTGCAATTGGCTAGTGTCACTATGATTGACAGGGTAGAGAGCGTATACTCCTCCCACTCAGAGAGCACAGGGAATTACACTGTCTTCACTCTTGCCCATGGATAACTGTGGTATTTCAGGATTCGACCTCCCCACCTCTGGAATGATGGGAGAACACTTTTTCTGTAGCACCGCTTGTGCCACTTGTGTGTTTTAAAAATGGTCAGTTAATACTCTGGTATTTTTAGAGTAGGTTATCTTACCATGAACATTTCAAATCGACACAATAGACCTTTAGTAAACTGCACACTATTCTTTCACTCTTCTCCCCGGATCTCTAACAGCACGGCTTATTTTGTGCCGATGAGATATGCCTGGTCAGAAAATCTGTCCACTGAGTTTCATGGAGAACTTATGACCTGCAGGCCTTTTCTGGCCTGAGTGTCAGCTGTTTGTTTTTGGATGATGAGCTGTCATCGGAAGATATGAGCAGATAAATTCATAGGCCAGGTCTATTTTTAATTCTCTGTTAGAGAGATGATCGCTCTCGCTTAGCTGTGATGAGAACACAAGTGAAAACCCAGAGATTCGTAGAGATTTGGATGCTGTTTATTCCTTAATAATAAAATCACACTGGCTCCTCTTGATATTAGAGCTCTTTTTTTTTTTTTTTGGTATAAAACACTTTGGGGTGTGCTGTTATAGGGAAACAATCAGCTACAGGGTGCTAACTAACTCATCAGAGGGGTGGGTGATATGACAAAAAAATATCACATCACAATACTTGAAGACATTTCTATGATGCATGATATGTATATTTAGGTTTGTTACGAAACATCCAGCAGAACAGTCGTGTTGTGTCTATATGTTAAAAAAAGAATTCAATTTGGCAGTGTCGTGTCCCTGCGTTGTGCTGTCCTGTCCCTGCGTTGCGCTGTCCTGCACTGTATTGTCTCTGCGTTGTGCTGTACTGTCCCCGCGCTGTTGTGCACTTTGTCCTATGTGTCTTATGTGCGTTACGTAGGTCTGTCATGGTAACTACTTTTGTTGGACAATGTATTGTCCCAGAAATAATTGCAATAAATGATATTATTGTCATTTTAACACCATTTTATGCACAGATATAACGCTAATATAATAGCATAGTAATGCAAGTAGACCCTTTCAAAGAGCAGTGAACTTTTAATTCTCAAGAATATTCAGACATTGGAATTGAAATGTCAAAAAATATTTTTTTCTTCTGCCGAAAATACAGAATCCTTTAAAGAGAAGACAAAAGCAGAGCAATTGGCTAAAATGTTGGTGAAGTTCTTTCTTATGTAAACAAACACGCATGTAACCACAATGGGCAATATCAAGATCAGCAAAAATGATCAAGGTCATGTCCATATATCGTACGATAAGTCGATAATGTAATTATCACGACAGGCCTACCTTTGTGTGTTAATGTGTAGGATTGCAGCGGTATACTGGTTTCACAGAAAGTTGTTGAAACTGGGGAAGCCACTGTGGCTCTTTTTTTTCAATAATAATAAATAATAATAAATGAGTTGCTCTTCAGAGCGCACAGACGAAACGCTATCTCAAATCTCACGTTATCTTGCGATCGGAGGTGGAAGCCTGATATTTGGGATGGAATCGTGTGAGACAGATCTGGGAAGTAATTGTACCAAATCATTTCGATGACAGACTTTGGCTCAGGCATTTCAGAATGACAAAAACAACATTTGACATGCTGTACCATGAGATTAGTCCAGTTATGCGACTCACCGCGCTGCAGTTCCCACAGAAAACCCCCTGCATTCCCATTGTGCTGTATAAGTTGGCCAAATGCGCTGAATATCTAATCACATCAGCCAATTTTCCAATCACGTGATTTGTTGAGGCAAAGTCACATGACTTTTTTTTTTTTAATGCACATTGAGGAGTTTATTTGGTAAATGTGTTTCCATCGTACTTTACGCGCATGTCTTCTTATCGAATGAAAAAATGATCTGCCTCAAATGCGCGCATAAGCTTTTTTTATGCACATTTTGGAGATTTTATTTGCATCTGGTGTTTCTATCCAGCTTTTATATGCAATATGCCAAAATTCACACTGACTCCGATCTAAGTGTGTGTGTGTGTGTGTGTGTGTGTGTGTGTGTGTGTGTGTGTGTGTGTGTGTGTAGCAGACTGGTTGTGCTGTTGCACACCTGCTGTTTATGTTAATAATCCTAGGGAGATTATTTTAAAAAGACAGCTGATCTTATGTTAAATTGATTAGTTCATTTAACATGCTTTGCTAATGTGTACACCAAGTTAATATTAAGTGACTTTTTAGACTCTTTATTGTCTGTTTTTGTTCTGTTTTAACAAAGAAAATAGTTCCAAAAAGACCCACCGCAAGTCCTGCTTCTTTTTTCCTCCTAATTTCTATTGTTCAAACAGGAGATTTCTTATTTATTTTCAAATGGGAGACTTTTTACGTATACTCAAGTTTCAATTATAATAGTGTTTGTTCAAAAAATCAAAATAAAAAAACCCTTCTGTTTTCATTTCTTTAAGGGTCATAGTAACTGATATTATTATTATTATTATTAACAACATAATTGCGTAATACCGTGAAACTGTGATATTTTCGAAGACAATTATCGTACCGTGAATGTCTCATTACTTGGCAACCCTAGTTAAGTGCCCTATGTGTCTTTGCTCTTTGTAATATAATGTTTGCATGGTTCGGGAAGCTGTAATCTCACTGTAAGAGCTATACACTGTATAACTCCCTGAACGTGAAAAATAAAGAAGTTAAATTTGAAACACAATGTCATGTTTCAGGGCTTCGTCAAAGACGTTCATGAGGACTCGCTCTCTATTTCGTTCGAAAACAAGTAAGTGGTTTTCTGATTCTGACTAATTTTAGTTCAGTACCGTTTAAAAAAAAAATATAATTCATCTTCTTCTTCTTTTCCCCCCATTAGTTGGCAGCCGGAGAGACAGGTCCCGTTCTGTGACGTGCGCTTGCCTCCTCCTGCTGACGTGAAGAAGGAGATCGGCGAGGGAGACGAAGTGGAGGTGAGCGCCCGTGAGACTACACATTTATAGAAACACTGAACTTTATTACAGGATGTAACATGGCAACTCCTGATTGTGTCTCAGATCTACTCGAGGGCGAACGAGCAGGAACCGTGTGGCTGGTGGCTCGCGAAAGTGCGCATGATGAAGGGAGACGTGAGTATACAGCGGCTATCCTGTGCACGTCTTTTCACTTTCTGTTTCTCCAAAGTCTTCTGCAGCATCGCTTTAACTTCCCCTTTCTGTTCTCCTCTCAGTTCTATGTGATTGAGTACGCAGCTTGTGACGCCACATACAATGAGATCGTCACATTTGAGCGCCTGCGGCCTGTGAACCTCAACAAAGCTGTGACAAGAAACACCTTTTACAAGTGCACTGTTCCTGTTCCTGATGATCTGAAGGCTGCGTGAGTGGATTTGCTGTTTCTGCTTCTTTTTTTCTGATTTCTTCACTTCTTAACAGTGTTGGGTAAGTTACTCAAAAAGAAGTAATCCATGACTAATTACTACTTTAAAATTGTAATTTCATTACATGATTGATTACTGCATGTAAAAAGTAATCAGATTAATAATTACTTTATTTTCAAGTTACATTCAAAACCTACAAAAAGTTGGATTTAACATAAAACTTGCCTCCAGTGTTGTCACTGCTAAAATATCAAACTCTTCTAACTAGGCTATTTTTTGGTGTTGCTAGCTAAGGGGAGGCACAACTAAGCTAAGGGTTTAGCTGCTACAGTGCCATGCAAAGTGCATTATCTTTCCTTATGCTCTGCTGATATCATGTTCATGTAAACTGGAACTCATAGACATTTACACACCTTGTTTTCCTGCTCAGCATCAGAGGATGTTAGTGTTTCAGTTTCAATCCCTTTACTCATTTAAAAAATAAATAAATAAATAAATCGGCGCATGTCCATTTTTCCTCACACTGAGTGTATGAGCAAGCGTTTGGCAGAAGTGAGAGCTGTCAGCCAATAAGACACGAGTGTTTCCACGTGTTTTCCTGTAAACCCTGTCTGATTGGTCTCACCTTCGTTTGCTGAAGAACCGAGATATAAAATTACAACACCACCGTTTTCTTTTACTGACGTTTAGTTAGTACCGCTCTAAGTGGAGAATTATTCGGGGCTAAAGACAAAATCTTCCCTGGCCAGGTTACGCCCAACTCTGCTTCTTAATGATGTTATAGTGAGTGATCTGGGAAATACATTACATCTCAGTGATAAATCTGCAACTTCCCTTTCCAAAATCTTTAAAGAAAAATAAAAATAAATCACATTTCTGTTAAAAAGTCCCTCCCCCTTTGGTTCCTAAAAGTGTCCTTTCTCTTTTAACCCATTTACCCCTCAAATTAGCTAATTTTTCTTTTCAAATATTTTTGTCCCAAGGTCCCCTTATACCCTCCAAATCCGTGCTTCTGACTGTTACTCTCTCAAAATCCCTCTTTACCCTCAAAATCATAACTCATTTACATCCAAAAATCTTCTTTTACTCTTTACTCTCTCACAATCTCCCTTTAGCTTCCAAAAACTTTTTGACTCCTTTAATTCCCTAAAATCCCTTTTTACTCCCAAAATCACATTTAACACATTTACTCCCCCATGATCTCGGTGTACTCCCAAATTCACACATTTTACCTGTTTACTTGGATAATCTCTCTCTTTCTCTAGTTCCAAATTTGCACCTTTTCTCAAAATCCTATTTTTTTCCTCCCTTTACCTCATGAAATGTTCCTTTTTATCGCCATTTATGGCTCAATATCATCCTTTACTTTCCTGAACCCCCCTTTTCTTCTCACATTTTCATCCCCTTTTAGCTCTCCAAAATCTCCTTTACCCTCCTTTACTTTTAACACTTTTGAACTCCTTTACTCCCCCAAAAGCAAATGATGCCTTACAGACTCACTTTTACTCTCATAAAACCTTAATTTTATTCCCCTTGACCTCTTGAAATCTTTTTTAACGTATTCAGTTCACAAAATCTCAATTTACTTCCCTAAAACCTCATTATATCCTCTTTATATGCACTTTTGTATCTCATTCACTTCCCCAAATTCTGTTTCCCCTCCAAAAGCACACCTCTTAGCTCATTTAGGTCCCTAAATCTCTATTTCCTTCCATTCTATTCTATATTTAGCTGTCTAAACTCTCATTTTAGCCCCTAAAAAACTTTAGCTTTATTTACTTCCCCAAAACCTTCAATAGAAAGTCTTCATTCATTCTGTCTCCAAAATTAAATTTTTGTCTTTTATCTCTCTTTTTCTCACAAAATTCCTCTGTCCCATAACTCCTACATGATCTCATTTTCTTTCATTGTTTTTCTCCTAGCTGTGAGAACGAGCTTGCTCATAAGGACTTTAAGAAGGCTGTAGGAGCGAGCAGGATCTTCTACAACCCTGAAACCTGTGAGCTGCTTGTCCTTGTGAGTGCTGAAGATGTTCACACGTGCATTTACACGTCTAGGACAAAACACACTGCATATGATTTACATCATTTTAATATGAAGGATAATTGTCGAATTAAGAACCTGTAGGTTGAGTTAAATTATAAATATTAATATAAATTCAGTCTGAAATATATAAATATCTATTAGATAAACTTTTCAAATGGAGGGATATCAAATAAACCATGTATGTAACATTGTACACCTAGTCTCTTTCATAGTCTGTTTCTTTTTTTAAAATTTAAAATGTTTTCATTTAAAATATATAAAAGTGATAAAAAATATCAGTAAGGTGATAACAGCACTGGTATGTGTTAGATATATGCTGTAAAGATATTTAGCAATTTTTATTATGATAATTTTAATCCTTGTATTAAAAAAAGCTTCTTGTAAAATATTACGCATTATATATGACAGTTTTGAGCCTTTTTAGGCAACATTTCTTCTCTGAAATCAGACAACATTTTGCACTAATTTGCACTTTTTCCTCTTGCAAAAACAAAATTTTTAATTCCCTTTTCCTCATGCAATTTTCTTTATCAGCCTTTATGTCCTAGTAATCCTCCTTTACTCTCCAAAACCACACTTTTCCTTCCAAACTCACCCTCTTCACCCATGTTTAGCTCTCCAAAATCTCCTTTACCTTCCAAAACCATATTTTATCTTATTTACTTGCCATAAATCTCAATTCTCCAAAAAAAATCTCCAAAAACTGAAAACAGAAAAGACATGTTAACTCTTTGACACAGCATCCGTATGCTTAATATTAGATTAAATGTGCAAATGCTTATTGATTTGACGTGTGTGTTTCTGGTTTTTTGCAGTCTGTAAACGAGGTGACGGTGAAGAGAGTGTCTCTCCTGAGTGACATGCACTTGAGGAGCATTCGCACTAAACTCATGCTCATGTACAGGAACGAGGAGGCCACAAAACACTTAGAGGTAACAACACGTGTACCAGAACTTAATGTGACTCCTATCAACAGTTCTTCTTTTCCTCAAGAGATGGAGAGGGCAAGAAAATGTCAAAGACGTGCAACATGGCACTACAGAATACCACACAATCTGATGATTATCATTAAAAAGCCTATTTTTCTTACAAAAAAAATTTATGAAATATGATGACGCAGAAGGTTTCTGTGGAAACACATGATGGCTAATCATGATCTGCTTGACTGTTTGCACTGGTTTATGTTAAGAGTCATGGTATTTCTCAGAGCTCGAAGCAGCTAGCATCAGCGTTCCAGGAGGAGTTCATCGTGCGAGAGGATCTGATGGGTCTTGCCATCGGTAGCCATGGCACAAACATCCAACAGGCCAGGAAAATTCCGGGCGTGACTGCCATCGAGCTGGACGAAGAGAGTGGCACATTCAGGGTTTATGGAGAGGTACTAATCCATCATGTTAGCATGGATCATCAGTCATCTGCAGTGTGATTTATTTATTCATTTATTGTTAATAAATTCACTCCAGACTGCAGAGGCTGTCCAGAAAGCAAGGAGCTACCTGGAGTTCCTGGAAGAGTCAGTTCAAATTCCCAGAAATCTAGTCGGTATGTCTGACGTTTTTATTTTATTTTTTTCTACAATAATCTTGAACTTTCTTTGTGTTTTTTTTTTTTTTTCTTTGCCTTTTTCCCCTTACTATGTTTGTTCCGTCACAGGCAAGGTGATTGGTAAAAACGGCAAGGTCATTCAGGAGATCGTGGATAAATCCGGGGTGGTGCGAGTACGGATCGAAGGAGACAATGACAACAATCTTCCCAGACAAGAGGTGAGATCTCATTCTCAATACCATTTCCTTTCTGATCCCGTTACTATGGTGAGTGGTATTTATTGCCATGCTATGGTATTTTTAAAATTATTATTATTATTATTATTTAAAAAAAACCCCAACATTTAATTGCAGGGAATGGTGCCCTTCACATTTGTTGGCACAAAGGAGAGCATCGGAAACGTTCAAGTCCTTCTGGAGTACCACATTGCTTATCTGAATGTGAGTACTGCTCATGCACTGACAGAATGGAGATAATGGGTACTTTATTGTTTTTATTACTGAAAAATTAATTGATTCCTTATTTTATTTCAGAAATCAGAAATCAATGGTTCATGTTAAGCAATTAAATAAGGAATAAAATCAATGACAGGGTGGTGTGATGAAGCAGAGTTACTGTTACCACATCAAAGTTGATTATTTTCCAATAAGAGCATGTCCCCAAGGGCTTTACTCCTCTTATACCACATTTTAAATATAAACTATGGCAGTTAAAAAAAAAAAAAAAAACGTATTAAAGAACATCAGTCCATACTTTTTGTTTATAGTTATATTTATTGTTGTGAAACATTCGCAAAACAAGTTCCACTTCTCACTTAAGTTATAGAAGCTATAAACAGTCGTTCCTTCACCAGCGTCTTTTTTTCTCTCTCTCTGTTGACGTTAATAAGCTTATTAGTCATGGTACTGAAAGTATGAACTCCTGTCCTGAAGATGTCAGAAAACTTAGTTACAGCTTTAACGCTGACTGTTACAAACTGCTGACTCTGGAGACTCCTTCCATAAATGCCAAATACATTTCTGCTTACAGATAAATTACACATTTTTTAATCTGGTGATGTGGAGCATCTGCCATACCAGTCACTGTAATTGAGCTGTTATTATAGAAACGATAAGGGACTAGAACAATCGCATTAATATAAACCTGTGATTTGCAGCTGCACTTCTGTCGGAGCTGCTGTTATAGGAAAATTAATCATTTAATTACTTTATGAAATAAATGTAATACAGCCCTTCTATTCAATCTATGAATTTTCATAGTACTAAATAACAAGCGAACACTATTTTGCACAGGTGGTGGATAATTGTGTAATTCCGTGTTGTATAATGATTGTAGTTAAAGATTGTGTGATTCTTGTGTAGGAGGTGGAGCAGTTGAGGTTGGAGCGGCTGCAGATCGACGAGCAGCTGCGTCAGATCGGTTTGGGTTATCGGCCTGTTCCGGCACGTTCCACGGAAAAAGACAAAGAGAGGAGCTATGGGGTGGACGAAAGTGTATCCGCTGTCTCGCTCCACTCCGGGCGCTCCTACACGGGCCGGGGACGTGCACGCAGGACCGCCAACCACAACTCAGCCTATGGTAACGCACTTTACACAATCAGAATCTTACCTGTGATCTGATTGGCTGACCTCTTCCTGAATGCACTTTTTGAGTAAAAATTCAAAAAGATTCAAGTTTTATAAATGGATTGCAAAATATATATAAATACAAGTGCAAAAACAAAGAGTGAGAGGAAAAAATTAACCCCACCTCATTTCCTGTCTATAGGAATGAACTTGGAGCACCCGTACACCTCAGAGACAGATTCTGAGCGGAGAGATGAACTGAGTGATTTCTCTCTAAGAGAAGATGAGGATGAGCGTGGTGTCCAGCCCAGGGACAGCAGGAGGAGAGCGGCAGGAGTCCGAGGTCGCGGTGGGTCGGGAGTCAGAGGTCACGGCTCTGGAAGAGGGTCAGGGAGCACCATGAGCTCAGGTACATTTAGAGAAAAAAAATACACTAATACTTTCGGATGAAATTTCTTTCACTCTTTACTATCCCGTGTTTAATATTAGACATTGCTACAAAACAGCATCACACCGTTATAGAGCTAGTTGTTGGAGAGGAGATTTCAGATGATTTTGGGATTTGAATGGAATGTGAAGTGAATGGCGTTTCATTACAGGTGTAAATTAAAAGCGAACAGTTCAGGATGGCCATTTTGGGATGTAAGATGTGTAAGCTGTTCTAACCACTTGGTAACGAGGTACAGGAGAACGTTTCTGTTTCATTTGAAATGCTTGTGTATGATGTAAGATATTACTGCCCTATCAACATCCATATATTAGATCCAAGCATATCCTGTAAGATCCAGTGGTCCACAGTATATTGTATAAGGAGTCAGGGGTCCTGTATTTATGATTCCCATGTGCACTTCTCTAAACACCAGAAAACTTGTGTGATCCAATAACTAAAACTTTTCTCCAAACACCTTTCCCTTTCTGTTTACTATTCGTCTATTTCCTCCTCTTTTTGAGTATGTATGTGTACAGCAACCATGAGTTAGGAAGACACTATATTAATGGAACTCTTTATTGTTTATTATTAACTGTTGGACCCAGCAGATTATTTTAGTAGCTTGAGACGAGCACTCAAAATAACGTAGCAGAGCCGTATCAGTGTATATAAAAACTCTCTATAACTCAACGACTAGCTCTTCTTCTGTAGCTGATCCTGTTACACCCAGTCACATGCATTTGTGTAAATGATAAAACAGCTCATAAAGGGAAGAATTTACACAGACTTTCATAGATTGTTTTTATTTGTTATCCTTTCTGTGGTGTGATTAAGTAAACAAACGATATGGCTTATTCTATAAATTTTTTATGGCTTATTCCATTAAAAAAAAAAAAAAGTTGACAATGAAAACTATGTTTAAAGAGGAGTGGACAGAGAAGTATGCATGTATCCTCTGCTTCAGAATATATTTATAGAATAAATGTATTTTTTGTTTTCCCGGCAGTTCTGAAGGATCCAGACCGGAACCCGTACAGCATTTTGGATACATCCGAGTCGGATCAGATTGCCGATGCAGAAGGGAGTGAGTGTGAACCGAGTTCTCGGAGCCGACGCTCGCGCCGCCGACGCCCTGAATCCGACGACAACACATCACTCAGTGAGAATGGCCTCGGCAAGTACACAAGAAGCACACGGCTTCTCAGCTTCACACACAACTTGCTGCTTATAGTTTTCTTTAACACCACTGCAAATTAATTCAGGAAGTGTGTCGAAAAGCAAGAGCTTTAACCTTTCCATGGGCCAGGGCATCCATGAGTGAGAAAAGTTTATTTTTTACATACTTGGCATCTGAAGGTTGTATAAACTGCAGTAGCCTTCGGCTCAATGCCAAACGCACTGAAGTATATACAGAAGCAGTCCTGGGGTTGTGTAACACTGAGATCTCACTCTGCTGTAGATGAGCCTGAATTTAAACCTCCGCGGCAAATCCGCAGCCGCCGCCGTCGCATTCGTCCTCCAGAGGAGAGACAGCCAGGTAGTGCAGTACAGCATGAAGTGAGCCCTAACCAAGTGTGCTTGGAGTGAGCCCTAACCAGTGTGCAGTGAGTGTAACTCACTCATCAAAGGTTTTTAGTCATTGAGGGCTTCATTGGATAGCTTTAGTGTTTTTAAACTGTGGATGTTGAATCTACTAATAAGTAATGATAAGCGTCTTTTGTTCCTCTTATACAACAGCAATTTACCAACAATTGCAATTTTTTATTTATTAAAGAACGTCATGTTTATTTATTTAATGTTGTGGATCATCAATGGCAACAAGTTAGTTAATGTTGTTCCCTCACCAACCTCTGTTTTTTTCTTGTCTGTTGAAATTACTAGGACAAAAATATAAAATGCAGCTTGTCACATTACACACAAACCACAAAAAAATAGTAAACTCCTCTGTCCTGAAGATGTCAGAAAACTGTTACAGCTTTAGCTCTTACTGTTACAAGGCACTGACACTGGTGACTCCTTCCATAAACGTCTCCTTACAGAAAACTTTTACAGCGATTATTTTATTGTATATGTTGTAGAAAATGAATGAATCACAATCCAGAATTCAACAGCGTTGTGATGTTTCTGTATTTCTTATTGCTAACTTATTTAGGCGTGTGCTAATTACTTATCCAGTATGTATAATACATTTTTGGCACCTTGCAAGGTCATATTAACTACTAAACTTTCTCTTCTCTGTATTTTACAGCATGAAACGTGTCAGAAACGGTTACATAAAATGGCAATAATAAAACTAAAGTTTTGACGAGATGTTTTTCCTTTGCAGTCACCGTGGCCGATTACATATCACGTGCTGAATCACACAGCAGGCAGAGAATGCCACGAGATCTGAAGAAGAATAAAAAAGACTTGGTAGGTCATAATTCCACCTGTTTATAATATAGAAATAAATATCTTTAAACATTTTACCATCAGACATAAATTTCTGTACTGTCAGGAAACAAGAAAGACCTAAACTGGAGTTTTGAAATGAAACAGTTTATACCACAGTGCTGTTAATTTCTGGATTCTGATTGGTCAGAAGGTGTTGATTGATTTTCTATAACAGCAGCTCTCGCAGTAGTGCAGCTGCAAATCGCAGGCCTGCACTCGTTCTAATATGTAATATTTTCTATAGTGACAGCTTATTCACAGAGACTTGTTTGGTAAATGGAAAACTTGTAATTGTTGGTTGAGTTTTCAGTCAGGGGATGTTTTTCATTTATGGAAGGAGTCTGAAGCTCTAACTTGCAGATTTATGACACCTTCAGTATACGGAGGAGTTTACACATTGCTTTTTCATGGTAACATGACAGGCTGTTTTTGTTGTTGTTATCTTATTAACTTCAAGAGAGAGAGGGAACGACTTATAACTGCTATAATATGAGTCAGAACAGGAACTAGCGTGTTTCATGGATGTTCCAGAACATTTAAATCTAACTCTAAATGGAAAAAAAGTATGACATGTCATTTAATAAATAAATAAAAAATTGTCTGTCTAATGTTTTAAAAATTTCTATGGTATAAGAGGAATAAAAAACATGGGGACGCATCACCTTCAGGGTAGTAACGGTAATTCTGCTTCAACACACCACATCATATCACTGATTATTTTACTATAAAGGCATGACACACAGTGGCTTATTTCTTATATAACTCTGAAGGAACATCATTTAAGGTGCATATACTTTAAAGATAACTGTTATATTCTGAAAAAATGAAACTTTTTTCAGAAATGATTTGCTACATGTTTGCGTACAAACATTTTTATTTAATTCAAATAATTTCTCTTCACTCTCAGGGTCAGGTGGACGTCATATCTGAGCACGCCGTCTCCAAACAGCTCACCAACGGCCCCGATGCTAACACTGACGAGCAGAAAAAGGCACCATGCGCTTCCACAGAAACAACCCCCAACGGGGAAAGCGATGTGGTCAACCCAACCGTCGTTAACGGACTCTCCTAAACACCCTGATCTGTTCCTGTATTCTTTCTCCAAACAGTCGTAACCTTTACATTTTTACAATAGTGCTTGTACGAGCTCGCCAAAGATAGACACACACACACACACACGGACTTCCAGATTCTTCTCTCTGCTGCACTTTTCTGTTCCTTCACCGTGGATCAGGTATGAAGGGAGAACATGAAATAAACAAAAGGAGCCCTGAAGTGCAATGCATTATTAGCAGTTTTTTTTCTGTCCAGTTATCTTTACCATGAAGGCTAAACGCATATCTCTGTAATGTTCTCTATAAATATTATCACTCCAGACCTGCCAATCTTTACGTATGTTGCATAAGAGCTTTAAGCAAAATGTTAACATCAGAATCCGCTGCTTCAAGCCAGTCGTCTTTTTTTCCCCTCCATAAAAATGGCAGATGAGCCAATCGGTATATTAATCTGCAATGATTGACAGTTGCGTAGGTGCTTTGATCTCTTTTATATTAACTAAACCTCTGGAAACCCCTTACTGCCATCTAAAAATTAGTAATCTCTCGTCTCGACTCGATTTTCCCGCTAATGCGTCGTCATGGGAAGTGGAAAATATTTTGAGTTCCTTAATGTGAATTAAAATGTGTGTTCCACTTAGCTAACGTTAGATAGATTTATTAGCATACCACAGAGCATTTCCTGCCGATATTCAAAAACAGCACTTTTTCGCCGAAAGAGGAAAAAAAAAAAAGATTAAACAGTCTTACAATGACTGTTTAAAAATAATAAACACTTTACAAAAAAAAAAAAAATGTTAAAACTTAAAAAAACAAAAGTTTTTTATTCTCCTGTACAGTCAGCATTAATGTGTTCAAATAGCGCAATCAAGCCCATCGCCATAGAAACTGGAGCGTGTCCTGGGTTTTACGGTTATCACCAGGTGCTGGGGGGGGCGCCACTTGTCTGTTTTAGTTTTGATGTAGACACTAGAAAAGTTTACATGCACACTTTTTTTTTTTTTTTATTAATTGCTGTACATAACATCTTTTTTCCTAGAATATGAAGAAAGAAATTGTTCATGTAAAGTTTTGTACTGTTTAAATCTTAAATAAAACAGCAGAGCATAACCTCTCCTTTTTCCCCCAAGATGCTGGTGGCTACCATAAAACCTGTATATACACACACTCCAGTTTAACCAAATGGTATGTGAAAGGGTGATCTAGATAATGCACTGTGCTTTTATTGCATTATTCCTCTTCAGGGCAGGTAGGTACTCGATTTCTGGCTAGTTCTCAGTACTCTCAGTGTTTGTGATTATCGAGCAGGTATTTCAAACCTATTCACGTCTTTTTACAACCTTTTTTAGACCAACAAACCTCAGAAGTGTTGCTGTTATTTTAATACGACGATAATGGGACAGAAGAAAGTATAATGCACGACCTTTCTGGGCTTCGTTACAGACGAAATGAAATAAAATAAAAGCGTCTGTAAAGTTTTAAGTACATGATCAGATTGTGCCTTCAGAGAGTAGTGTCACAGGCTGGCTGTAGGCCAAAAAAACCCTGAGAGGAGAATTAGCTGCTTTTTATTTTTAATATGCAACCACTTCATGTTAGGCATGTGCCGATAATCGGTTGGACGATATATCATGATATAACATGCATTTACATTACATTTATTCATTTAGCAGACGCTTTTATCCAAAGCGACTTACAAATACATCCAGTATTGAGATTATGAATTTAGAAATAGGCTGCCTACATAGAGTGGACTGTGTAATTTAGAACACAAGCACAGATCTCATCTAAGATCCTGTCATTTTGTACTAATCCAAGGGAAAGTCTCAATTTTGTTCGATACATGGGACAGAACTGATCCTAATGTTTCAGTAATGTGAACAGAAATAAAAATTAGGCAGTTCCATATCGGCACATGCCTGTTTCTTACAGTGATTCAGGAAATGCAGTCAGAAAAATAAAGGATGTTTTTGCACTGAATTGTAATTTCTGTCCCTTTAGAAAAATGTTAGTCTGGAAAACTGGTCTGTTATTGTCCTCTATAGGAAAACACTCCACGTGACTCTTAGATTTACTGACTTCAGTGGAAGGAGCCTCACTTTGGTTTATTTATTAAAATGTACAGTATTTAAACGGGAAATGCAGAAGCAGTTCTAACACTAACTTGGCCACCTGAACGTTGCACACAGGAGATGAATTGGACTACTGAAAGATCAACTTCCAGATTTTCCGTTCTGTATACTGTTTCAGTCCTTCTTTTTGTTTTTTAATGATTATACTGGTTGTTTGATGTGCAATATGTTTTGTATGCAGTTAGTTCTTAAATAAAATTTCGATCTTCCAAATAATCTTGTCTTATTTTTGAGATTTTCTTTCAAATTTCATAAATTTTTTTTTTTTCTTACCTGAAACTGATGGGGAAAATAGGACACAACTCCGTCCCTGTCTCCGAGATTAAAACGGATGGGCAAACTAAGCATACCTCCTTCACTAGAACCCATGTTTGAATAAACTACCACTGAAACAGACAGGTGCATAGGACGTGCCTCTTTCATTGAAATATTAGGTCCAGAGGCTACACCTCTTTCACTGAAACTGCAATATAGGCCTCACCTCCTTCACTGAAACTGACTGACTACAGTCCACACCTCCACTGAAATGTACACTGCCTCTTTCACTGAAACTTACGGGAGCACTGACCATGCCTCCTTCCCTAAAACTGACAGTCATATAGGCTATGACTCCTTCATTGGGACTGATGAGTCCATAGGCTACATCTACTTCCCTGCACCTTATAAGTTCATAGGCAACACCTCCATCACTGGGACTCACAAAGTGCAATAGCTGTGCCATCATTTCTAACCAGTACACATGAGAAATAAACAGACTGGTGTGTGCACGTGGTAACAGATCCATTTAGTCATCATACTGAGTTCTGACTTGGAGCAGCTGTATAACAGACTCGGTCCGGATCTTCACTTTGAAATGAAAATGAGACACACACACTCCTGTGGTACAATCGACAAGTTTAATGAAATGGAATCACTCATTGAATGTGCATTAAACTATTTTTTGGCTTGTCCATCTAGTAAATCTTTCGCTTCGTTTATTTTTGCTGCGATGTACGGAGATCCACCTGCAGACAGACAGGAAAATTAGTCTGAACTAAACTATATCCATTGTACGTGCGTGTGTGTGTGTGAGCTTACCAATGACAGTAACTAAGAAAAGAACAGGAGTCACTTGTAAATAAAGCTGTAAACCTGTAGAAATGGGACTACTTTCTAGACAGAAGGATATGTACAGTTCCCTCCAATGATATTGGCACCCTTGGTAAATATGAGCAAAGAAGGCTGTGAAAAATTCTTTATTGTTTAACCTTTTGATCTTTTGTTTAAAATTCACAAAAATACTCTGCTCTCATGGATATCAAACAATTGCAAACACAACACAGGTTTATAAAAATATCTGTTAAATATAGGTGTGCAACAATTATTGGCACCCCTATGAATTCATATGAGAAAAATATAGTATCTCACATTTTTGTAAATATTTGATTATATCTGAAGAAATGACACTTCGCTACAATACAAAGTAGTGAGTGTACAGCTTGTGTAACAGTGTAAGTTTGTTGTCCCCTCAAAATAACTCAACACACAGCCATTAATGTTTAAACCGCTGGCAACAAAAGTGAGTACACCCCTAAGTGAAAATGTCCATATTGGGCCCAATTAGCCATTTTCCCGCCCCGGTGTCATGTGACTTGTTAGTGTTACAAGGTCTCAGGTGTGAATGGAGAGCAGGTGTGTTAAATTTGGTGTCAGCGCTCTCACACTCCCTCATTCTGGTCACTGGAAGTTCAACATGGCACCTCATGGCAAAGAACTCTCTGAGGATCTGAAAAAAGAATTGTTGCTCTACATAAAGATGGCCTAGTCTATAAGAAGATTGCCAAGACCCTGACACTGAGCTGCAGAACGGTGGCCAAGACCATACAGCGGTTTAACAGGACAGGTTCCACTCAGAACAGGCCTCGCCATGGTCGAACAAAGAAGTTGAGTGCACGTGCTCAGCGTCATATCCAGAGGTTGTCTTTGGGAAGTAGACGTATGAGTGCTGCCAGCATTGCTGCAGAGGTTGAAGGGGTGGAGGGTCAGCCTGTCAGACCATACGCCGCACACTGCATCAAATTGGTCTGCATGGCTGTCGTCCCAGAAGGAAGCCTCTTCTAAAGATGATGCACAAGAAAGCCCGCAAACAGTTTGCTGAAGACAAGCAGACAAAGGACATGGATTACTGGAACCGTGTCCTGTGGTCTGATGAGACCAAGATAAACTTATTTAGTTCAGATGGTGTCAAGCGTGTGTGGTGGCGGCAACCAGGTGAGAAGTACAAAGACAAGTGTGTCTTGCCTACAGTCAAGCATGGTGGTGGGAGTGTCATGGTCTGGGGCCGCATGAGTGCTGCCGGCATTGGGGAGCTACAGTTCATTGAGGGAATCATGAATGCCAACATGTACTGTGACATATTGAAGCAGAGCATGAGCCCAGCATATATTCCAGCATGATAACGACCCCAAACACACTTCCAAGACGACCACTGCTTTGCTAAAGAAGCTGAGGGTGAAGGTGATGGACTGGCCAAGCATGTCTCCAGACCTAAACCCTATTGAGCATCTGTGGGGCATCCTCAAACGGAAGGTGGAGGAGCACAAGGTCTCGAACATCCACCAGCTCTGTGTTGTCATCATGGAGGAGTGGAAGAGGACTCTAGCTGCTGCAACCTGTGAAGCTTTGGTGAACTCCATGCCCAAGAAGGTTGAGGCAGTGCTGGAAAATAATGGTGGCCACACAAAATATTGCCAATTTGGGCCCAATTTGGACATTTTCACTTAGGGGTGTACTCACTTTTGTTGCCAGCGGTTTGGACATTAATTGCTGTGTGTTGAGTTATTTTGAGGGGACAGCAAATTTACACTGTTATACAAGCTGTACACTCACTACTTTACATTGTAGCAAAGTGTCATTTCTTCAGTGTTGTCACATTAAAAGATATAATCAAATATTTACAAAAATGTGAGGGGTGTACTCACTTTTGTGAGATACTGTATATTTGAAGTATATTCCCATTGACATTTCACACAGGTATAAATATGAGGTAACACATAGGCCAAATTCCTTTAGTCATTCATAATGGGTAAGACCAAGGAATATAGCTGTGACGTGCGGTAAAAGGTTGTTGAGCTTCACAAAATGGGCTATAAAAAATAGCACACGCATTGAAGATGCCCATTTCCACCATCAGGGCAATAATTAATAAGTTCCAGTCAACTGGAAATGTTATGAATCAACTTGGAATTGGACGTGTCTCTACACTGTCTTAACACACTGTGAAGAGGATGGCTTGAGTGGCCAAAAAATCTCCAAGGATCACAGCTGGAGAATTGCAGAAGTTAGTTGTGTCTTGGGGTCAGAAATTCTCCAAAACTACAATCTGAATTCACCTACATCACCACAAGTTGTCTGGAAGGGTTTCAAGAAAAAAAACCCTCTACTCTCATCCAAAAACAAACTCAAGTGTCTTCAGTTTGCCAGACACTACTGGAACTTCAAATGGGGTCGGGTTCTATGGTCAGATGAAACCAAAATAGAGCTTTTTGGCAATGAACACCAGAGGTGGTTTTGGCACACACAGAGCGGTAGCCATATGGAAAAGTACCTCATGGCCACGGTTAAATATCTTTAATGTTTTGGGGCTGTTTTTTCTGCCAGAGGACCTGGACATTTTGTTAGGATACATGGCATCATGTACTCTATCAAATATCAACAGATATTAAATGAAAACCTGTCTGCCTCTGCCAGAAAGCTTAAAATGGGCCGTGGTTGGATCTTCCAGCAGGACAATGATCCATAACATACATCAAAATCAACACAAAATGGTTTACTGACCACAAAATCAAGGTCCTGCCATGGCCATCCCAGTCCCCTGACTTGAAACCCATAGAAAACCTGTGGGGTGAACTGAAGAGGAGAGTCTACCAGCGTGAACTTTCAAATTTGAAGATTCTGTATGGAGGAACGGTCTCAGATCCCTTGCCATGTATTCTCCAACCCCATCAGGCATTATAGGAGAAGACTCAGAGCTGTTATCTTGGCAAAGGGAGGTAGCACAAAGTATTGACTAAAAGGGTGCCAATAATTGTGGTACACATATTTAACAAAGTTTTTTGTAATTTTTTTTATTTTATAAACCTGTGTTGTGTTTGCAATTGTTTGATATCCATGAGAGCAGATTTTATTATTATTTTATTTATTTATTTTAAAACATTTTTTTAAACCAAAGACCAAAGGTTAAATAAAGACAATTTCTGACAGATTTCTTTTCTCATATTTACCAAGGGTGCCAATATTAGTGGAGGGCACTGTAGCTGTGTGACATATGGATATGACAAAACCTTCAGGAGAGTGTCAAGTAACCAGAACTACTTTTTACTGCATCCCTCTAGTGGAATAAAACTCCAAAAGAGCAGTTTTTGGAAGATTTTCTCTCACACATCTCATATCTCAATCGTTGTTCTTCCTGTTTGAACGTAAATTTACATTTTATAGTTTTAAAAAATGTTTAACATTTTCATGTTCAGCTTTTCTTAAGTTTTTTCTCAGTGCAGGGAAACATGGCAACATTCTTGTCTGTGGTAATCTCTCTCTCTCTCTCACACACACACACACACACACACACACACACTTTACAGATCTCACCTCGATCAGGATGATTTAAGATCATCAGCTTCCTGTGTGACTCTCTGATCTTGGTTTTGTTGGCCGTGGGACTGGAGAAGAAAGAAGAATTTTTAAAAAATTTTTTTAACATCACACAAGTCATCTTACGTTCTCACATCACAATATAATAATGCTCTACAATACAATGCTGTTGAGTTCTGGATTCTGATTGGTCAGGTGATGACCAGTGAAGTTATGGTTTCTATTCTATGTGTAATCATTGATATTGGTGAATTTTTCTATAAGGAGATATTTATTTAACATTTATCTCCAGTGTCAGCGCTTTGTAACAGTCAATGGTAACGATGTAACTTTAAATTTCCCAACATCTTCAGGACAGAGGAGTTTACACTGTCTGGTTTCTCTGTAAACTGACAAGCTGCGTTTAAAATAAAAAATCTTATTAACTCCAAAAGAGAGAGAAGAAAGAGAGGCTGGCGAGGAAACGGCTGTTTATAGCTGTTATAATGGTGTTTAACATTAAATGTAACTGTAAATGGATAAAAAGTATGCCATTATTTAATTAATAATAAATTCTCACTGGAAAACTGCTGTAGTATAAGAGGAATAAAAGATTTGGGGATGTGCTGTTATAGGAAAACAATCAACTTCAGTGTGGTAACAGGATCTGCACTTCATCACACCACCACATGGTTGATTAATGGACTAGAAGAGCACCACACACAGCGGTTTATTCCTTACAGATTGTATAACTGATGATCAGTACCTGATTCCTAGGATGAGAGACGCTTCTCTCTTCGTCATCTTGGGTTCGAATCCTCCTCTGTAATAACCGCTTCCAAACGTCTGTCAGAGAAAACATCACACTTATACATTTTCTTTTTCTTTGGATACACAATTGTGCATAACAGAATATAATGTGTATGTGAGTGTGTGTGGGTGTGTGTGTGTGTATAAAGTGTATAAACTTGCTTACCGATTTAGGAAAAACCATTAGAGCCTGCTTCACCTGGGGCTCCATCTGTTTCAGGGCCTGCATGGCATATCGACCTGTTCGAAGAGAAACAAATTCAGGTTTTTTTTTCCACGAATCAAAGAAAAAAAAAACTGGGTGATATTTGGAAAAAAAAATTCTGCTTGTTTAGAAAATATTTTTAGCAAATAATTGTGAATATTATTGAGGTATTCTGTAGAAAAAAAGTATGATTAAAAGTATTACTAAGCTGTAACAAACGGCTCTGAAAAGTATTGGCGCCCTACGCGTCCGGCTCTCAAAAGTATTGGCACGCTTAACTTCCGGATATTGAAAGTCTTGGCGCCCTACGCGGCTGGCTCTCAAAAGTATTGGCTCCCTAAGCGTCCAGCTCTCGAAAGTATTGGCGCCCGATCCGAATTTTGCCACGGCAAGCACCACTCACATTTTCTTCAGGAAATGTACCATTCTAGTTGTGAATATTATTGAGGTATTCTGTAGAAAAAAAGCATGATTAAAAGTATTACTAAGCTGTAACAAAATAATATAAAAAATTTAACCAGATTTCATAGACCTGACTTATTTGTTTAAATGAAGGTGCACTAAGCCCCGCTTCCTCTCTATTTTCAGTAATAAATCATTTTTGGTTGCATAATCAATCAATTATTGGATAGAAATGTATTAAATGATTTACTTATTAATTATACATTTGTTGAAATTTACATGAAATATGATTGTGTATCATGAGACAAACTGACAGCAAATCAGTCATGCCGCATTTAAAAAAAAAAAAAAGGTAACTTTGATGTAACTTTTATTTAACATCAAAAATTATTTAGCACTGAAATTGAGGAAAAATTTACTTTTGTGGAAAATGAAGAAAAAGCAAATTGGCTGCTTCCAATCAGTTAATTATTTATTAAACTGTTTGCCCATCTATACTGATGATACGCCATCAATATTATATAACTATAAAGCAAAGATGCTTTCAAAAATACATAATAAAAAATAGAAAAATACTATAAAGAGCATTACTATAACACTATAAACAGCAGTACACAGGAATACACACACACTCACTCAAAATTTTTTTTTTCCATAATTTAATTCAATTCTATTTTCATTAAACATAAAGTGAAATATTTCAAGCCTTTTTTTTTTTTTTTAATCTTGATTACGGCTTTCAGCTCATGGAACTCAAAAATCCAAAATATTAGAACAAAATATTTTATAATACAGAAATTTCGACCTTCTGAAAAGTATGTTCATTTATGCACTCAATAAATATTTATTTCCATATATAATTTCTATATAAAATTCTATATGAAATTTCAATATTCTATATAAAATTCCAATCATATTTATAAAGTCACTTCTAAAATCATTACTAATTATATATTATCTGCAAAATTTATAACATTATTTAACTTTTAATTTATTATTTAAATTGTACTTTTGAATATAATACTGTATTAATTATAAGAATATATAAGTTCATTGTGACATAATTTACAATGATATCAATATTACATGATAATATCATATATAACATTATTATATATAATAATTTATTATTAACTTTTAAAAATTAACTGCTTTGGTTGTTCAGTCTAACTTGGCTATAAATATAATGACCAACTGGATGATGATATTTTAACAACAATCGATTAATTTAATTTAGCTAGTAGTAGTGTGTGTGAATGTGTGCGTGCGTGTTACACTCCTTATCTTTATCCTTCACTCTTTATCACAGTGTGTGCACAGAGGAAAATTCAAACTTTCCTTTAAAATTATGTGTTTACATTTATTAGTTTATCAGTTATTCAAAAATCCTGCAAACCTGTGAATCCTGCTGCTGCAAGGGTGAGACCCACGGCCACCAGGGTGCTGGCCTGCAAATCACACACACACACACACACACACACACACACACAAAATAAGGCTAAATAACACAGAGAGAGAAATAAAATACATTTGCATAACATCGCACAGAAGACACAATAGTTTCCATCACTGGTATGAAAAATGAAAAACGTAAAATCCCAAGTTTTCTAATATCAGCAGGAGGTTTTTCATATGAAGAAATGGACAATTATATCCAACCTCGATTTCAAAGATGTTGGAAGATCACTGGCAGGCAATATTGATTTTAACCCTTGTCCCTCACACACAGACTTCTCCAGATTCTCAAAATCTTTTGATGATATGTACTGTAGGTGGTGAGATATTCATAGTCTTCACAATATTTACATTGAGGAACATTATTATGAAATTGTTCCACAAATTGTAGATGCAGTTTTTCGCAGATTGGTGAACCTCTGCCCACCTTTACTTCTCAAAAACTCTGCGTCTCTAAGATACTCTTTTTATACCCAATCATGTTACTGACCTGTTGCCAATTAACCTCCAGCTGTTTCTTTTTAGTAACACTTACTTTTCCAGTCTTTTGTTGCCCTGTCCCAACTTTTTTGAGACATAAAAAAGGCATAAATAATTATGATGTTATCACACACCAGGGCTGAGTGATATGACGATATGATATCAATATTGTGATAAATGATGTCACAAATATACTGGAATGAGATATCATGAATATTGTGATATTTTTTTTCTCTTTCTTCTTTTAACAAACTGATTGGAAGCAGCTGATTTTATGTTCAAATGTAGTACTTCGTTTTAGAAACATTTTTATGCCTTTATTATTGTTTGTTTACAAACAACAAACAAACAATATATCTATATATAAAATGAAAAATACTTAAAACTGAGAAAGGGTAAACATTTTAAAACATTTGTATATGCTTTTAACATTTTAATGATCAAAATGCTTTCTTTGGTTTAATTAACTTAATGAATTAACCGTTTAATAAGCTGTAACGAGGTTAAGTGTAGTTCAGGGACACGTTGCTCGGTTAGTGGACGGTTATAATGCTAGCTCCATTTCTGTGACTTCTTCTGACTCGTAACATACGGTTAATAATATAGATAAAAAAGAGTACACACATTTAATACATACATCAATAAATAATTAAATATTTATTTCGTTTAAAGGGAATTTGTTAGCTACTCGCTTAGCAACTCTGCTAATCATATATCCGTACCAGATAGGTATTAAAGTTCAGATATCGACAACATTAGATACAGTTAAGAACAAGTCATACCATTTTCCCCTAATAATGTCCTGTCAGTCCTCACGTCTTGAAGCATAACATTTATAATCTATTTTTCACACATCAATGTCAAAAAGTCATGTTCGTGTTTTGGTAAGAGGACTTCGAATCTGCCAAAAAATAAAAAAAACAACCCAGGACGTAGTGTCGCAACGTTCGGTTCGTCGCAAAATTGAAGCCTGTAACGCTAGCTACTGCGACGCGGCAATAGCTCCGCCATATTGGAAAGGGCAATACTTCATTGTTACTCAATACAAGTCTACGGAGAGATGTGCACCTTAAATTATATAATCGATTGTAACTGGCTTCATGTTAAATTGATTTTCAGACAATGTTATGGTGATGTAAATTAAATAAATATACACACTACTGATATTTTTGATACAGCCTAATTTCTGGAACTACAAGCAAAACTAATGCTATGCAGGCTAAATGATCATTGAACAAAACCTGACAATGTGTATACTACTACTACTACTACTAGTGCTGCTGCTGCTGCTGCTACTACTACTACTATTACTACTACTACTGCTGCTACTACTACTACTGCTACTGCTGCTACTACTACTATTACTACTACTACTACTACAGCTAATACTTCTATTACTACTAATACTACTACTGCTGCTACTACTACTACTATTACTACTACTACTGCTGCTACTACTACTATTACTACTACTACTACTACTACTACTGCTGCTGCTACTACTACTACTATTACTACTACTACTACTGCTGCTACTACTATTACTACTACTACTACTACTACTACTGCTGCTGCTGCTACTACTACTATTACTACTGCTACTGCTGCTACTACTGCTGCTACTACTACTATTACTACTACTACTACTGCTGCTGCTACTACTACTACTATTACTACTACTACTACTGCTGCTGCTACTACTACTACTACTACTACTGCTGCTGCTACTACTACTACTATTACTACTACTACTGCTGCTACTACTGCTACTGTTGCTGCTACTACTACTACTATTACTACTACTACTGCTGCTACTACTGCTACTGCTGCTGCTGCTGCTACTACTACTACTACTGCTGCTGTTACTACTACTACTGCTGCTGCTGCTACTACTATTACTACTGCTACTATTACTACTACTACTGCTGCTTCTACTACTACTACTACTACTACTACTGCTACTGCTGCTGCTACTACTACTACTGCTACTACTACTGTTGCTGCTGCTACTACTATTACTACTGCTACTATTACTACTACTACTGCTGCTTCTACTACTACTACTACTACTACTACTACTACTACTGATGCTACTGATGCTGCTACTACTACTACTGCTACTACTACTGCTGCTGCTGCTACTAATATTACTACTGCTACTATTACTACTGCTGCTGCTGCTGCAGCACAATGCATAACATCATGCAAACCGTGGTATGGTTGTTGGTTCCAGATGAGCTGGTTTGAGTATTTCAGAAACTGCTGATCTCCTGGGAAATTCACACACAACAGAGTTTTACACAGAACAGTGCAAAAAACAAAATTACATCCTGTCAAAGGAGGGTCTGCGGGTTGAAACACCTTGTTGATGAGAGAGATCAGAGGAGAATGAAGAGAATGGTCTGAGCTGACAGGAAGTATCAACTGTGTTGAGAGAATAATGGCAGAAGACCACATCAGGCTCTACTCCTGTCAGCCAAGAATCATGGGCACAAACTCACTGAAACTGGACAGGTAAAGACTGATAAAAGATCAGGTGATTTTTTTTCTCTAACCGTTCTAACCCAGTTTTGTTGAGTCTGTCCTCATGATAGCCTCAGATTCTTGTTCTTGGCTGATAGGAGTGGAACCCAATGTGATATTCTGCTGTAGCACATCCACCTCAAGGTTCAATGTTTTGTGCACGCTGAGATGCTTTTCTGCTCACCACGGTTATAAAGAGTGATTATATGAGTTACTATATCCTTCCTGGCAGTGGGAACCAATCTGGTCATATTCCTCTGACCTCTCTTATCAACAAGGCATTTTTTACCCACAGAACTGTCACTCACTTAATGTTTTTTTTGTTTTGTTTTTTTTAACTCTAGAGACTGCTGTGTGTGAAATTGGTGGTGGTGGGGAGGAGGTTTTGGTTGGAAATTCTATCCACCAGTTAATGTAAATTGCATTGTATATTCTGTATATATACCTTCAGAGTTTAATTTGAGCCGGATCCTGTTCCACCTCTGAAATATTGCACACCTGAGTTCCGGAACCGTTTTATGTGGATCCGGCGCCTCTGTAGCTGGATGTAAAGTCTCCCACAGCAATATTGTCAAAACAAATAGTTTTAGATTTTAATTCACCGAAAGTAAAACAGAACAATAAAAAAAAAACACAATAGAAAGTTCAAAGTTCACCTGAATTCGTTATAACGAAGCGAAGTCTATAGTCACGTAGTATGTGTTGTAGAGTGTGTCGTGGCGAAAAGAAAGCAGTTATCATTACCAGCTTTTTTTAAGAATACAAATAAAATTCTAAAAAGGCAAGAGTCCAAGAGAGTGAGCAGCAACAGGTCACTGATGAAGCAGTTTGGTGACCATTCCCATGACTAGCAGTGATAACGCTAGTCTGATTGTGGAAAGTTTTTAGAAGCGCTTACGAGGCTAAATGTTGTCAACCTGTGCATGGCTTTGAAAATGAGATACTGGAAGCACTTTTACATGTCTGTAAGTTCGAGGACTGGGACCTTTCATGCGCCTCCCGACCTACCGGATCAAGTTCGAGTTCAAGTAGCCTTATTGTCATTTCAACCATACACATCTGGTAGAGCACACAGTGAAATGAATCAACATTCCTCAAGGACCATGGTTCACCATAAAACAAGACATTAACCATATGAGATGACACAGAACTAAATATGATCTACACATTTTGAATGAATCTTTATTGGTCACATATACACAGCACAGTGAAATTCTTTTCTTTGCATGCGCCAGCATGTCAGGAAGGTGGGGTCAGAGCGCATTTTAGTTATCAAACACTGTCTGATAATGAGTGGACGTGCACTCGTAAACGCACACGCGCACACACACGCATGCACTCAGACGCGCGCGCACACACACACCTTATGCTCTGAATGCAAGCCTTAGTTTAAATTCACTGATATGGTAGCAGACCAAAAAGATTTATTAAAAGCATGAACATTTGAATAATTATTAGTAACATTAGGCTACATTTAACTGACAGGACACGGGCTGAATGGGGATGCATGGTGGTTCATTAGGAGGTAGTTTATAACATTGCAATGCGTTAGCATCGTTAATAAATAACTGGCTATCGCAAACATTACATAGAGCATAACGTTAGCTGGTTTCATGGCCAAAATGCCAGCTGCCTCAAACAAACATAACAGGACCGTCTTATAGGTGCTTCGCCAAATTCCAGGTGTTTCCTCGCTTTGTTTAAAATGAACGATAGCATCGGTTGCACACCGGCAACTGATACTAGCTTTCCTCTCAACGAGTCGGGGCGGAGCTAAACTTGTTAAGCTAAGCTAAACTTCTGTAGTTTTTCCTGTGTGCTTGTAGGTGTTCGTCTTCTTCTTCACCACTTGTGGACTGACTAAAACACTTGCGCGTATTTGCTGCCCCCATCAGGTCCGGAAGAATCACAACCTCTCTACTTTTGTTACAACCGGTACCAACGGTATTGCAGAAAAACAAGTACCGTCACGTTTTAAGAATGTTGGTACTGACTTGGTACCGAAGTATCAGTTCTCGTGACATCCCGAGTACAGTAGCAGCAAAAATGCAATAGAGTCAATGCAGGAATGTGCAAATATTGGGAGTGGGATGGTGTTCAGTTCAATGTGTGTGTGTGTGTGTGTGTGTGTGTGTGTGTGTGTGTGTGTGTGTGTGTGTGTGTGTGTATGTGTGTCAGTCCAGTCTCTGAGTATTGAGGAGTATGATGGCTTGGGGGAAGAAGCTGTTACAGAGTCTGGCCATGAGGGCCCAACTGCTTTGGTTCCTTTTTCCAGACTGCACCCTCTTAGTGTTCCGGGACGTGCAGATTTACAAATTAAACACTGCATACCTTTCTATCATAGCCAGCATTAACGTTTTCAGCTGTTTGTGCTACAATAGCTCGTCTGTGGCATCGGACCAGACGGGTTAGCCTTTTCTCTCCACGTACATCACTGAGCCCTGAGCCCCCATGACACTGTCCCTAGTTCATTGGTTGTCCTTCCTTGGAACACTTTTGGTAGGTACTAACCACTGCATACCAGGAACACCACACAAGACCTGCTGTTTAAGAAATGCTCTGACCCAGTCGTCTAGCAATCACAATTTGGCCGTTGTCAAAGTCGCTCAGATCCTTACGCTTTCCCAGCTCTCCTACTTCCAACACATCAACTTCAAGAACTGACTGTTCACTTGCTGCCTAATATATCCCACCCTTTGACAGTTGCCACTGTAATGAGATAATCAATGTTATTCACTTCACCCGTCAGTGGTTTAATGTTATGGTTGAGCAGTTGAAAAGCCATAAGAAAAGGTATGAACACTAACCCCACCCCTAAACCCCACCCCTAAAAACCTGCCCCTAAACCTAACCTTAACCATTGCAAGATTTTATGTGTCTGTGATCATGTTGAAAAAAAAAGTTGTGTACATTTAGTTTCCACTTTTCAAAAATTTTCACTTGTAAGTGAGTATGTGTAAAGGTGTATGTTCACAAATCAAAATCTCTAAAAGCTGCTCTTGTAGGGGAGCCAGTTGAAAGAACGGCGGCGAGTCCTTTCCACCCGGCTCGGATCGCAGAGTAAAGATCCTAATTATTGCCCCTTTCATTTGCATAATTACCCTGTTTTCTTTCCTCGTCGTATAGAGATGGTAAATTGTAGTGGACTGGCTGCAAGTCAGTGAGAGTCAGCCATAATGATAAATCTGTCCTCAGCCTGGCTGGAGCCTGAAAAGGATTTTTTCTTTTCAAAAAAAAAAAAAAAAAAAAAAAAAAAACCTAGCCAACTGTGTGCAGAAATGAGAGTTTTTGCCCCTAAATCATATGGAATTACAGTGTTGGTGCCTGTGTGCACAAAAAGCCCAGAGGAAGCAGCTCTGTCTGTTTTTTTTTTATTAAACCAACCAAGCAATTTAATTCTTTTGTTCACGAGAGTTCTACTTCATTGATTAACAAAAGCAGGGATATAATTTTTTTTCAGCCGTTCTGAAAAGCCTGAAATGTCAAGCCTTTTAAAGCAGATTATTCCGGCTGTGTGCGGTGAATGCAGCCCGAGTAACCTTTTGTCTACAATTAAATATTCCGGCATAAATATAAAAGAAAATCAGAGATGGGGGAAGATTGACTCAGGAGAGATTGGAGAGGTAGATCCTCACACTGATAGTGCAAACAGCTCGCTTCTAATTAAATATGCCACTGAGTCTCTAAGCATTCGCTTTCTGCCGCAGAGAGAGGAAACAGCGTAAGAATGTGAGGCAGAACGATATCTACACCATCTCTCTGGCCATGGGCTTCCTCTGGGCATCTAAAGGTATTTCGGGGATATTTTTTGCTTTGTTTTGTTTGGGATTGGATAATTATTTGTTTTTAATATCAAAGGCTGTGGTCTTCTGGGATGCTGGCTGGAATGAACAAAGTTTCAAGCTTGTTTACGATGCAGATTTGATAATTAAGGTTCACAATGTGGCACTCAGGAGCTTTTATTTCTCATTATAATCAGGATGCCGGGTGACACCGGGACACATTTAAAGATCCTTGTGTGCTTCTTCACCTGCTACTTTAGACAGAAATGTCGGCTTTGTAGGTGTAACGTCATTGAACACAGTGTCAAAGGGTTAACAAGAGACGGTGATGGATGCTTTTTTTTCCCAGACGTGAAACCTAAAAGAGTTCAAAGTCAGATCTAAGACTGTGCGTGTTATAGTTGTATTAAGTGTATTATGTACTATGTATAATACACTATGTATGTGCACTATGCAATATATATTCTGACATTTTCACACAATTTTATCTCTTGTGAGCATGCGTGTGAGAAAGTTTGCAGTAATGGGATACTGAGCTGAAGTTTTAACCTTTTGCTCTTCTTTCTTTCTACACCAGTATATACACCTTTAACACTGTAAGGTTAGACTTGTTTAATAATTTTTAAGCATCAAAATGTGACACTTATAAAACAGAGAGTTTTTTTTTTTTTATTTCTGATGCTGAAAAAATCCTTGTATGCTTCTTCACCTGCTACTTTATACACAAGTGTTGGGTTTATACGTGTAACATGATTGCTCACAATGTCAAAGGATTAATGAGAAATGGTGATGGCTTTTTCCCCCTTAGACATTACACCTTTCTTTCTTTCTTTTGTGCTACATACATGTGTTACATTTCTGACACCGAGTGATGTTGGGAAGCATATAAAGATCCTAGTGTGCTTTTTCACCTGACACGTTTGAGACTTATAAAAGAGTTCAGCATCAGATCTATGTGTTGTATGTATTATGTGTTAAATACTGGCATTTTCACACATACTCATATTCCATCAGAACTTATTAGTGCTTGAAAGTTTGCAGTAATGTGATACCAAGCTGAAGCTTGAACTTTTTGCTCTTCTTCCTTTCTATACGAGTATACACACATTTAACAGTGTGTGCCAAATATACTAATACAGCTTAAAAAAGTTCTGATCTTGTTTGCAATGAAGTTGAAGCTTTACAACATGACATTTATAAAACAGAGGTTTAATTTCTGATGATCATAAGGACTCATGGTGACGTTAGGGCTTGTTTGAAGGCATTATTTCTTCACCTACTACTTTTAACTGGCTGTAAATTAACTGAATTATATTTGAATGATGGTTATATCTTTGCATGTGGGCTTAGGTAACAGATTGTTACTTAGCATTACAATGAGTTGCGTTTTTGCTCTGTTGGAATTAGACTCATTTTAATTATAACTTTATTTCAGGCAACAATTACTTTACATGCATTGAATGGAGGATAGAAAATGTTAGAAATACTTTCACTAGTTTGCATAATGCCTTTGTGTTATAACCATGTTATAACCATTTTTGCTGCTGTTAAATTCCATCTCTGAGACACTGCAGTTGCATAGATGCCAGTGGTTAAATTCTAAAATAATAATAATAATAATAATAATAATAATAATAATAATAATAATAATAATAACAATAATAATACTTTTTAACTCAAGAACAAAGGTTAGCTTAACTATTAAGAGTTTTTTTTATGCAAATGTTAAATGGCTTTGGAAATGTCCTTATAGCTATTTCACAAAGCCAATTTAACAACAACAACAACAACAACAACAACAACAACAGCAACAACAATCTCTCTGCAGAAAAGAAAAAAATTACACAACCCCCACATTGGCAGTTAGTTAGCTAACCAGCTAGCAGCTTATGACTAATTAAGTGATATCACATAACAGACAGATTGCCAAGCATATGGAAAATAGGGATGGCAGTTTAAACATTGCATGTTTTCCTCCCATTTAAACTGCAAGGACAGTGTCTCCTCACAGCCCTGCCTCAAATCAGGCTTTAGTAAAAGCATGACAGAGTGACCTGGACCTGTTGCAAGGGAATAACATGAAGCATGATCAAGTGAAAAACCATCACTACACTGATCAGGCACTTACTAAGAATGAAGGAATGAATGTTGTAAATGCATCACGCAGTGTTGCAACTTCATGCTAATGAACGCTGTCTTTTTGTCTTACGAGCTTCATATCTGACTGCTCACTGACGCTCACATGTAAGTAAAAATATCCATCTTGCATGACTTTTAGCCTCAACCAGCTTTTTGGTAAAAAAAAAAACAAAAACAAAAAACCCAAACAAAAACAAAAATACAAGCGCTAATAATGTGGCGTATTCCTACCTGTACCTGTATCTGTTCAGAACACATTATCTTTTTATCCAGTTACATTCCTAATGTATGGAACCGCAAGGTGTGCTATTCGTTTTTGGCATAGTATCTCATTATTTTGATGTAATATTTTGTTATTTTGACTTAGAAAGTGAAAAATTATGATAATGCATTAAATAATGAGCTATTATATGATAGTGATATAATGTTGTGCAATGACAAGTTACTAAGTCAAAATAACATTAATATATTGAAATGAGTTACTAAGTTGTAATAACGAGTTATTAAGTCCTAATAATGAGATATCTTGAAATAATGACTTGGTAGATTATAATAACGAGTTAGTAAGTCATAATAATGAGTTTCTGAGTCATAATAATGAGACAATGTCTTGGAATATTCAGTTCGTATGTCATAATAACAAGTTACTAAGTATAAAAACAAACAAATAAACAAGCTACTAAACTAAAATGATGTGTTACTAAGCCAATGTAATGTTAGTAAGTCATAATAACAATTTAGTAAGTTGTAATAATTAGATAATTTCTTGAAATAATGAGTTAATAAGTCAAAATAGCAAGATAATATATTAAAATGAGTTATGAAGTTGTAAAAATGGGTTACTAAGTCATAATAATGAGATATCTGGAAATAATGTCTTAATAAGTGTCAGTAAGTCCTACTGCCAAGGTTACTAAATCTTAATAATGATTTACTAAATCATAATAGTGAGATAATATCTTTAAATAATGAGTTAGTAAGTCATAATAATGAGTTAGTAGGTTGTAATAATGAGATAATTTCTTGAAATAATGATTTACTAAGTCAAAATAACAAGATAATATGTTAAAAAGAGTTATGAAATGGTAATAATGAGCTACTAAGTCATAATTATCAGATGTCTGGAAATAATGTGTTACTAAGGTATAATAACAAGTTAAAAAGTCCTACTAACAAGGTTACTAAATCTTAATAAAGATTTAAGTCATAATTGTAAGATAATATATTTAAATAATGTGTTAGTAAGTCATAATGATTTATTAAATCATAATAACAAGTTACTCATAATAATCAGATAATCATGAAATGATGAAATACAGAGTCAAAATAATGAATTAATAATTTGTAATAATGGGTTCCTAAGTTGTAATCTTGAAATAATACTTTAATAATTCTTTAGTAATTTGTAATAATAATACAAATGTGTCATAATAATGAGATAATATATTGAAATAATTAGTAATAATTAGAGATACTAAGTCAAAATAACAACAAAATAACAAGCACTTCAAAAACATAAACTATAAACTATAAAAATCTATAAATCTTTAGTTTATTTTTCTTCCAAGTGGCCCCTTATTAACAAGAGAAATGAGCCTGGTTTAGACACACTGAAGAAAAACACGGTTTTAATAATCATATAAATTTTGGCATTATGATGACATTTATTTCCACATGTGATGATGATAAGGATTCTCTCTGTGCTGAGAGTGTGTGGTGAGCCAACAAGGTTCCTCTGAGTGGATATTTTTACTCATGTCATGCTGTAATTATCTTATCATGTGGTTTTATTCACTTCGCTGAATAACTCGATTCAGGCGTCTAAACCATAAGCTACACTGTACTGTTTTAAAAACTGTCTATAAAATCTATAAGATGCATGTATAAGATAAATATCTAAGCACAGCTTAAAGTTTCTATCTATACGAGTTTGACTAATGTCAAGATGATTATGATTGAATGTCTTATGGAGCATTTAACTTAAAACATTTAACACTATATGAAATAGGCAATAAACATGTGCTGATATTACATTTTCATATTGTTTTGCACCTTTTAACCAAATTTACAATAACATTACTAGATATTTTATTAAATCTAATAAAATATAGAATAAAGTAAACTTTATTGTCATTACAAAGATAGAAACTGGATTATTTTCCTACTACAGCATGGTCTGAGGTGTTTTATTGCTCTTATACCACAGCAATTTGTCAACAATTACAAATTTTAATTTAGTAATGAACTTTTTATCCATTTATAGCTACATGTTATGGGACATTGGTTAGTTCTCACTTATGTTATGACAGCTATAAACACTTGTTCCTTCATCGGACTCTCTTTTTTCTCTCTTTTGAAGTTAATAAGACAAAAACAAACAAACAAACAAATCAAAAATGCAGCTTGTCATATTATGGAGAAACTGAAGATACCCTGCAGTTATGAAAACTGAAAACAGTGACACTGGAGACTCCTTCCCTAAATATTAAGCAAATATCTTCTTACAGAAAACCTCACCATATTAATGATTATGCACATTTTGTAATTTGTTTATGTGGCGTGTCTACTGTACAAGTTCCTGTGAATGTGCTGTTGCTATACAAACGGTAACTTATTAGACTGTGCATATTAATATGAACCGAAACAACCGTCAGAGAATTCAAAAGTATTGTGGAATAAATTAGTTTAGATAAAAATAGACACAAAAATATCACATTAACATTTTAACACAACATTTTCTGTTTTCTGTTTCTGTTTTTTTTTTTTTTCTGTTTTACAGTTTTCTGTGGAAATGTCACAAAAAGTGAAATCCGTGTAAAAAGACATTTGCTGCAATCATGAGGGGGTCTAAAAGACAATTGTTTACATTGAAAGACACCCCAGACTGCATCCCTGCAGAATTTCATGAGTTTTCTTTCATATCTAACAAGTCTGATTCTAATTTGTTTACTTTTTTAATCATCGGAGTTTAAGGAGGTAATGCTGCTCTTGTAATTATGCTGTAATACAATATACAATATGTAACTAGATTTGATCAGAGAGACAGTTCTGTTAGAATTACAGGCTTGTGTTCCAAGGTGACACTGGCTCAAATTATTCCAAAATAAGGATCTGGCTATATGCATGATTGTGTGAGTAATCTCTGGGTAGGAGGGGCATATTCTCTCTCCCCTATAAATAACAGTGACACTACACTCTTAAAAATAAAGTTTCATCAATGGTTCTTTACAGCACCATAGATTCTATAAAGAATCTTCTTCTCGTCATGAACCATATTACATTGTATAAGCTTCTTGAGTTGAGCTATATGGTTCTTTTGAGATTAAAGAAGTTCTTTATAGGTTCTTCAGAGCAGTGTATTGGTTCTTCAAGGTCTCATCCCTTAACAGGTTATAGTGAACCTTACAAAATTCTTTGTGGGACTAGAAAAGGTTCTCCTGGCTTCACTCTTAAGAACCTTACTTTGGTTCCTTAAAGCACTAACTAAGAGGTTTTTTTTAGAGAACCTATGATGACATGGTTCCTTGTGGCACTGCTGTGAAGAACCATTCCTGGGTTCTTTAAAGAACCAGTAAACAGATGGTTCTCTAAAGAGCTTGAGAGTAAAAGGTTCTTTTTGCAACTTAAAAGGGTTCTCCTATGGTATCAGGCTAAAAAACCCTTTTTGGTTCTAATTGGAACTAGGCTTGCTGCGATAGTCGGTGTTCCCAGTGCTACACGGTGTTGGGGCCGTACATCGTGGCACCGTCCCAACTGTCATTTTGCTTTTTTTTATAGTAATAAAAATTATTTAGTTCAGTTAGAGAATGGATGCTACAGTTAAAAACTGAATGTGTCTGCTCAATTCAGCATGAACTGAATGAGTCAGAGTCGCAGCACAGATCAGATTTAATTTATTATAGTGAGAGCGAGGCGAGCTGACTGACAAGACCGATGGCAAAAGATTTGGTTTCAAAAGTTCTATGTTTAATATAAGCAAGTTTGTCATTGTACTGTTTTGTTGTTGTTGTGTTTTTCTTTAAAGAGCACCTATTATGGTTTTGAAATGTGTCTATTTTTGTTAGGTCTCATACAATAGATTTACATGCATCAAAGGTCAAAAAACACTTTAATGTGCTCATAATTTAAATTGTAGCATTATCTTTTCCCCCCAGTGTCACAAACGACTCGTTCAATGATCCGTTCTGAAGAATTCATTCTAAACTCCTCCTTTCAGAGAGCATACTGTGCTCTGATTGGTCAGATGTCATCTGGTCAGATGGCCATGAGGTTTTGTACAGAAAATTATTTCAAATTCATCAGAATTTTCTTTAATTCGTTTATTCATTCATCTTTAGTAAGCAGTCTATCCTGGACACAGTCACAGTCACACCTAGGGGCAAGTTATTGAAGTCAATTCACCTATCCAGCTGTCCCTGGAGCTGTGAGAAGGGAATGCTGAATTCTAATGACGCACCAAATTTTTCAGTGATTTTCAGTGTAGTTCCTAAATAGTATGCTTTAATATGAATAAGTGAATATTAATTTAGCCGATAGTTTAAGGGGTTAAGTTTAAGGACAAAACAAATAAAACCCAGTCACATCAATTTCATCTGAAAGTCTCATTTAAGACAGCTGTAGCCGACATATTAACTCTACAAATTTCATTAAACTTTATTTCTTGCCTGTAAAGAATTATGACACCTTCATTGGTTTTCTTTCTTTTTTTTCTAAACACACATCAGGATTGAAAATGCTTCCTGGATTGCCGCCAGACACATTTAACCTTTACCCATTTGCTTTATAAATAGTGCAGCTAAGGCAGAGGTCCATGATTATAGACATTAAATTAAATTTGTCACATCTGCTTAGTGTGTTTAGTGTTTTTTTTCCCTCCACGTCTGCACAGTCTGTGCTGTAATAAGCTCCATCGAATCAGGGCTCCATTCAGACTTATCTCTCTCAGAGACAACTCACTAACTTTGTCTTTGATTTTATTTAAGCTGTATCAAGTTCTGGTGTGATGTTAACCTGTTTAGAGCTGTTTTCCATTATTCTTTTATCCCAAAGACAAATATGTAGGAAGTTCTAGGACCTCTAATGCTGTAACCCATAAATACAAACATTTGCCTTGTGTGATTTTATCATACAAAAAATTCTGTTGCATGATAAAAATATAATAGAATTACTAACACTGTATCTCTGTAGATATGTGTTTATAGTAAACAACATCACCACAACAATGGTGCACACACACACACACACACACACACACACACATATATATATATATATATATACATCTGTGTGTGTGTCTATCTATCTATCTATCTATCTATCTATCTATCTATCTATTTATGTGTGTGTGTGTGTGTGTGTGTGTGTGTGTGTGTGTGTGTGTATATATATATATATATATATATATATATATATATATATATATATATATATATATATATATACAAATCCTGTGTCTTTAGTTTTTATGAGATTATAAAATTATAGTTCAAATTTAAACCTTAAATCGATGTTTGTTACCTAGTGGACTGTGTTCCAGATGTGGAGTCAGAATCATATTTCATCAGACTGAAAAAGCATTACTTGGGAAATGCTTTTTAAAAACATGCACCATCTCGGCTTCTGTAGCAGATACTCACTTTAGTCGATCACAGGCATTTATGTAAATTATTTAACTATAGGAAGCACAACAGTCCAGCTACAGAATAGTAGAGAGATCCAGTTGGGAAGTTTTGACATCAAAATGATGACATCAAAAGATGATGATGACTACAGAATATTTCAATATTAATGAACGAACAGAGTATTCAAAGTCTTAAGCCAACTGCAAACTAAACGACTTTCAAAATCTCAGAACTGCTGTACTACTTTCACTATAAAACTTGTATCACTTCTGTTCTTTTGTGGATGTAGCGGTGTCTAAACTAAATTATTGATAATGACAATGCTGACAAACACTGAAGTCTATCATGTAATTTTGTGGCTTTGTTACTACATGGTAATGAAACAAAAAAACTAGAAAAGAAAAAGAAGATAAAAAAGTGGAGGAAAGATTGTTTGGGGAGATGTGGGTAGTGAGGAAAGTCTGACAAGAGAACTGGAGGTATAGTGCAAATAAATGTAACTATTTTTTTATACTGTGCACCATCAGGAATCATGTCATAAGCAATTTCTTATAGAAGTATTATTACTGTGTTTACATTTTGCCCTCACGCTCCCATACAAATAAATGGATGATAAACTGTGTTCAGGGATTTACTGTGCATGGTAGGAAATAATTTAGATTTCCTCATGCTCCCAGTGCATCAGGATTTCACAACCAAGAAAATCAAACAAGTGGTCAAAAGTGAAACCTGCGAGACAAAGAAAGGTTACATTCATTGAAATGAGCATTTACAGGGAATGTCAGTCAGTGGTCAGATTCACTGTGCTTTAAATGACCAATTTGTTTATTTTTTTTGTGATATCTATATTTGCTAGAAAATGTTGCAGGCAGGTACAATAAAAAATAATTTGGATTATTGAGTTGGATTTAGAAATATTGGATTTAGACACACCTGTACACATCTATTTCAGAGTCCATAGGGTGAGTCATTACTGATAACGTGGAGCGCCAGTGCAAAACGAAAGATAATCAATCAAATCATTGTGTTCATAGCTATAAACGTATCACTAATGGTTAAACATTAAAAGGTAGCTGTTATTACCCTTCAGTTGTTCATTCTGTTCCTTTTGTAAGCAAATATTTTTGTCAGTAGAGCCTCAAGAATTGTAGTTGTGCACCCCTGTTTTAAATTTTATTCGGATATTGTTAAATGTTGACATCAACATTTGATAGTATGCGTAAAGACGTTCTGAAAGCTCAGATATCCTGCCATGCATGTCTTCACAATGATTCAAATTTCAACTCTATATGTGACCCAGAACTCTGTGTTAACTGTGCTATCAGTGAACTTTCTTTTAATTTGTGCACTTAATGAAGGACAATTCCTTAATCGTGTGATGTCCATTACAAAGGGCACAGTGTCTGAAGGGGTTAATATTAGAAATAATTTTGGTTGGTTTGACCATCAAGCTCTTACAGTCCCACAGGTGTGCTGATATCAGGGGTATAACTCAACAACACATTATCTGTATCTATAACCAAACCTGTATCTGTATCTATGTCCTTCTGTATGTGCATCTGTATTCATATCTATCTATCTATCTATCTATCTATCTATCTATCTATCTCTCTCTCTCTCTCTCTCTCTCTCTCTCTCTCTCGCTCTCTCTCTCCCTCTGTGTGTGTGTGTGTGTGTTTAGTGTTCCAAATATCCATATCTGTATTTGTATTTAGCCTGAACCTCTACTTTAAAAAAAAAAAAAAAAAAAAAAAAAAAAAAAAAAAAAAAAAATTTTTAATTAAACATGAACCCTAGTACATTGACCCCCAGAACCACTGAAAAACACTGGAAAAAACCCCACATGTAGAAATATCAGCAGTGTCAGCATGGTGTGTGAATTCTGGCTCTGACAATTCCTCAACCTCAGCTATATCACTCCAGTTCATAATTGGTCTCAAGTAGAGATGTACACAAGACTGTTTTTTTCCATTAAAAAATATCCCACTCGCACAGTTATTATTTTTATTTGAACCTACCCATGATATATTCTAACAAATTCAGTTTTCAAAATGTAAACAAACTATTATCCTATTTCAAACCAGCACATCCTGACCAGGCAGTTACTAGGGATGAATGAATGAATGCTGTAATTAAATCACTCAGTGCTACACATTATCGTTAACTTTAATAAACCTGGTCGTTGTTTGTCCTACAAGCTTCACATCTGAGTGCTCACTCACACCTGCATGAAAGTATAAATCTCCCACTCATGCATCCTTTTCACTGCTGCACAGTGGTGATGGAAAAGGATGTAAGTATAGGTGTTTTATAAAAAAAAAGATAAATAAAACAAAAAAAAGCAAAATCAAGAATCATAAGTAGGTCACAACAAGATTTAGGGGAATGTGGTAGCAAGCGCTTAACAGAGGCTTAGTAACTAAACACTGAAAAGTCAGAGCTTACATAGGGACACTAATCAAGTGGAAACACTAAACAGGTGAGGGGGCTCAAAAGAGCATGTGACGGGGTCATGTGATTTGTTTTAGTCAGTGAGGGCTGATGGGAAATGAAGTATAAGGAAGCTGAAACCAGTGCTGATGTGACAGTTGCATTACAGAGGATCCCAGATCTCTAATCTCAACCAGATATCCTGTTAACCTGTCTGACAAGCTTTCTAAAAAAACCAAAAACACCAAAATGCATTTGTATTTGCTTAGAATATATATAATAATAAATTGAGTGGGCACTTTGAATAAAGGCCCTAGAACTGCAACCAGACTTCCTTTTTGAGTCCCGCATCCTGGGGTACGTCCTTGCTTCATCATCCAAACTGTTTACAGCGAGCAGAGGAATAATGCAGCTCAGCTTGTTCCTTACTCCTTTTCTTTCAGCCTGTAATTATCTCCAGCTGAAAAACAAGTGCACGCTGAAATGCCCATTGGGCCATACAGAGGGAATTATAGCCCACGTCTCTCGTCCTTTTTGTGCTGAAAGAATGCGTCAAGTTTAGTTGGAGCACTTTTTCAAATCGAGGTGGTGGAGGAGGAGGTGTCTGTCTTCTGGCAGGCCGGTCATCGGTCCTGTGCAAATCTCTTTGTTAAAGATCAGTCTCACGTGTTCCTGAATGATGGAAAATTGATCAGGCCTGAATCAGAGGTTCGATATGCGGCCCCCGCTTTGCGTCTTTTGTCTAGGTGAATAACACACGCTGAAGGGCTACAGGCAGGTTGCTATTAATATGACAGCCTGCTCTATATCCAGCTATAATTTCTAATGAAATACCTAATCTCTATTATTTTGATCCAGGCAGGCGATACAGAGGGGAAAAAAAATAAAAAAGAGCATGTAGAGAGAGAGAGAGAGAGAGAGAGAGAGAGAGAGAGAAAGAGAGAGACCACGGCAGTAAGAGAAAAGCCTTTTCTTTCCCTGCCAGTTCTATGAGAAATGGCAAACCAATAATTTTTGTCAAGTTTTTTTTCATCTCTCTCTCTCTCTCTCTCTCTCTCTCTCTCTCTCTCTCTCTCTCTCTCTCTGTAGCCAGCTGAAATGCTTGTGGATTGCCACACTTTAAATAGGCACCCAGATAAAAACCATTCAGGGCGCTGAATGAGGATGCCATCTGTTTTTTTTTTTTATTTCCTCCTCTTTCTTTTCCTTTTTCAATCCTTGTAATCAAATTTGAGCAAAATCAAATGGAGAAAAGAGGAGGAGGAGGAGGTGGTGGTGATGGTGGTGCTGGGGGTGGAGGTGGTGGTGGTGGGGGACGGAAGGAGTTTCAATGAAAGTACCTTTTGTTGGTCTGAAACGAGCAAGTAATTTACAAAATGCCCTTCCTTTGTGTAGGAGGCTAAAAGGAAAAAAAAAAAAAAGAAATCAGTAGCTTTTAAAGCTAGGCCTTGCTGCGAGTGAGAAGATAATGAAAGCCGTCTGTGTTGTGGGGCAGAAAAGCATTTCAGAGACAGGCCTGACTCGCGGGGTTACGCTGCTGAAAAAGACGTTGACGTGCCTGTTTGTTTTGCAACGAGAGAACACGCATGAGACGGGCTTTCTCGCAGCACGGTCTGGAGTAGAAAAAGAGCAAGAAGAACAAGAAGAAGAAGGAGGTGAAGAAGAAGGATGCTGTGCTTAGTGCGCTGCACCAGGATGGATCTAGATGTTGATGATGATAATGATGGAAGTTTGATGGATCATGTGAGATCTCAGCTCGACATCTGTCGTCTGATGATGGATGAAGAGGATGAGAAGGATGAAGACAGAGAGAGAGAGAGATCTTTTGTGTTTTCTTCACAGTGTTCAAGTGGAACGCACTCTAAAAGGTGAGTGTGTGTGTGTGTGTGTGTGTGTGTGTGTGTGTGTGTGTGTGTGTGTGTGTGTGTTTTCCCCTGAGATCTCTGCAGCTCTGAACAGTGCACTGCCACAGAAATAACTTTTCGGTGTATCACTCTTCCTCTTCTTCCGCTTCTTTCTCCTCTTCATCTTCTTATCCTTTCCATTTAAGCAGGAAATTAGCACTTAACATGTATAATTTGTCTATATAAAAGAATATATCATTATATAAAACAATCCATTAAACAATTCTGTTATTTCCTGTGATTTAATTTGACATTGTCTAGAGTTAGCATGTTGAGTCCCAAACTTTCGCTAGTCACCAAAATGAGCCAGTGAGCACTGACTCTGATTTAAATATGACTCCTAAACATGTGATTGGTTAAAAAAGAATATTACAGCATTCACCATTTTTTTCTTCCTCTGGGATGTGGGTTTACTGATAAAATCTTGGCAGCTGTCATTTAAAAGGAATAATAATAATAATAAAAAAAAACTTTCCAATAAGTTAGCATAAAGAAGTGGCATTTGCGTGTTGATGATTGACAGATGATTTATTTTATTGAGTACAAACCTGTTGAGTTTTTCTTTTCACCTGCCAAACAATAACATGCAAACGCACACACACACTTTATTCACATGCATGAATTACCTTTTTAGAAAGCTCTTCTTCATCACCACATTACCTTCCTGCCAAAGTTTTGCTTTATTTATCCACAGAGAGAGAGAGAGAGAGAGAGAGAGAGAGAGAGAGAGAGAGAGAGAGAGAGAGTGAGTTTCACGCTTCGGGGTTTGCTAACAATCGACTCACAGAGAGGTAGTATTCAAATGAATCGATTTCTCACTTGGTTTGTAGAAATGTCAAAATTTGCACTGGAACAAAAAAACAAGGGAAGTGTGCGTAAATTCAATTTGGATTTGAATAGAATAGTTAATCAGCCACCTCTCTGTCGCTCCCTAGGACTGGCCATGGAATTGCAGCCTGCAGTGGTTTAATTCATATTCAGCACTTTCACCTCACCAGTCAGCTCTAAGCTTTTATTCACTGACTTGTTACTGAAATTATATTATTATTATTATTATTATTATTATTATTATTTCATAAATGTAACTTTTGCTTAAATACTGATCAAAGTATTACACTTTCTGTTGACAGATGATGGTGTATCATTATTTTTAATTGGATAATTAATATTCTCTTTTTAAACTTGCAAAAATTTGCACTCTATTCTATTTGATGTGATTGTATTATTTTATTACATGAATTATTGTATTGTTCAAATTATTTGTATAATAATAATGATTTCTTTTTAACACATTTAGTAGTAATTTAATTAACCATGTCATGTAAAAATAGGAAGCAAATTAAAATATTTGCACTCATTATTCCTCTTTCCTCAGTCATTAAGCTGTTATTATCTGTAATTACTCAGTAATAAAATGTTAATAAATCAGAACCATGTCCCGTACATATCATCAATGTTGTTGCCCTTAGTTTCACCCTGAGTGCAGGGTTACAGGGGTAAATTTGCTCCAATTATGCTGCATGTGTGTGAAGTTCCCCCTCAGGGGCAGTTTAATGGAGTGTTAAAGTGAGGGGTGGGATTTGAAGTGGAAAAGGGGGAAAATTGCCAGCTGCCGATTACAGCCTGCTGAGCTGAGGCATGTAGGCCATTGATGACAGCTTCCTCCTTCTTCCCCCTGCTTCCAACTACTTACCCCTGCTTCCTCCTTCTTCCCCCTGCTTCTAGCTACTTATCCCTGCTCTTTCCTGCTTCCTCCTTCTTCCCCCTGCTTCCAACCACTTACCCCTGCTCTTCCCTGCTTCCTCCTTCTCCTCCCTGCTTCCAACTACATACCCCTGCTCTTCCCTGCTTCCTCCTTCTCCTCCCTGCTTCCAACTACATACCCCTGATCTTCCCTGTTTCCTCCTTCTTCCCCCTGCTTCCAACTACTTACCCCTGCTTCCTCCTTCTTCCCCCTGCTTCCAACTCCAACTACTTACCCCTGATCTACCCTGCTTCCTCCTTCTTCTCCCTGCTTCCAACTACTTACCATTGCTCTTCCCTGCTTCCTCCAGCTTCCCCCTTATTTCCGCCTGCTTATTCCAGCTTCCACTTGTTTTCCCCTGCTTGCATTGCTTCCTCCTACTTCCCCCAGGTTCCCCATGCTTCCTTCCTGTTTCCTCCTGCTTTCCCCTGCTTCCTCCTTCTTCCCCCCTGCTCCATCCTGCTTTTCCCAGCTTCCTCCTACTTCCCCCTGCTTTCTCCTACTTCTCCCTGCTTCCTCCTGCTTTCTCCTACTTCCCCCTGCTTCCCCATGCTTCCACCTGCTTACGTCTGCTTCCCCCCCACTTCCTCCCTCTAATGAAGGCCATTGCTAAAACTTTAGCAAGCATGGCAGCTTGCTAAGTCTACTTAGTCATTCCATATTATCATTTGAGCATGCTAATTCACTTGAAGTGCTATATTGTCCTTGTGAGTAAATTATATATATATATATATATATATATATATATATATATATATATATATATATATATATATATATATATACACACACACACACACACACACACACACACACACCATCAGTTATATATAAATCCGTAATATATAGTTATTTTATAAATAAATACACAGAATCAATGAGCCAGATTTTAAATAGCTCACAGTTAAATATGGTAAAACCTTGTGGATCTAACAACACAACACACATGACAAGGAAATTGCACATCTAACACATGACATGAGATGTGATAAATTATGAAATAAATAAAACTGAAAATATGGAATATGTTGATGAGACCAAAACTTCCAAAGCTCTTCATTTTACAGAAATTATTCATATGCTGACATATTTTACTTATTGCACTTATATTTCTGCCAGCTCATAAAAATTCTTTTTTTTGTTTACATTAAAAATATTTTATCAATACTCAATTTATCGTTTTCTTTATTAATATTTATTTAATTATTTATAAAAGCAGATTTGCTTTTATCTTTTGCCTAATTCCCTTAAGGAATTTATAAAACTATATAAATATATATGTAGTGCATGCATACAAATAAAATTGTATATTTCCTTATATTTCTCAATTAGAATTAGAAGTGTAGTTTAAAACGATCACTTGACATCTGTAAGCAATATATACGGTGACCCAAAGTGCCCTAAAATGGTTGATGGTGATTTTCATGGTCGATGGCTGACACCTGAACTATTACACTTAAATAAAGGCAGATTTAATGCAGGCTGTAAGACTAATAGCTCAGGAAGAGCACTTAATTTAGAATCGTTTAAACATCTACTTCACTTAAACCCAGAATTAAGAAGGATTTATAGGCAATCCAGTCCTACAGAGCAGAGTGTATTTAGTGTTTGCTCCTGGACAGCTATAATCAAATGTATTAAAGAGCTTTATGTGTAAATAAAGAGTTTAAAAGTGATGCAGATGCATAATTAAAGCTTTAAGCTGCTAGTTTTATACCTGATATATGATATATGGCAGGTATTTGCCTCAAATTGTCCATTTTAAAATACAGCACATGACATTATCACAATATTAACTTAATACAAACATGTATTTCTGGTTTAATGGTTATACTTTAATGTATTACTTTATAATTAAAGTAATACTTTAATTGGTGTTACATGACCATAGAGACAACACAAATTTAATTTATGCACTGGAATAAACATAGGCTCATTAGCTAAGCAAAATGGTAAAAAAAAATAACAAGATGTTTTTTTTTTTCCTTAAGTGAATTAATGAAATAATAATTTATGAGAAGTATATTACTACAATCTGTAAACAATAACTTTATTCTTTTGTTTGTTTGTTTACAAATCCATATTTAAAATTTATTTCTAAAAATGCATTCGCTGTATTTGCTGCATTTCAAACTATTCATGAACATTTATTTCTTTATTTATTCATCCATTTATTGAAATGTACATTTTATTTATTCATTTGTCTGTTTGTTTTTTGTCATCCATTGTTGTATTATCTATATCTACGTTATATTTTTTATAATGGTAACTCTGACAATAGAATGTGCTTGTTCTAATTCTTTATCGTTTCTATACTAACTGCGCATTTACAGGGATTTGTATGGCAGTTTCTCCATTGATAATTAACATTAAAAACATCACTGATAAGTGAGGAGACCTGTATTTAACATTTATCAAGGAGTCTCCAGTGTCAGTGCTTTGTAACATTCAGAGGTAGTTTAATTTTAATTTTTAATTTCTTTTAATTTTATTTTTTAATTTTAACTTTAATTTTTCTTGCATCTTCAGGACAGAGGAGTTTACACTTCGTTGTTTCTCAGTAACATCACAGGCTGCACTTTTTAGTGCATTAAAAGAGAGACTTGGGAGTTGGGAAGGAACGACTGTTTATAGCTGCTATAAAAAAAGTGAGAACAGGAACTAATTTGTTTCGCGGACATTCCATAATATTAAATGTTACTATAAATAACTAAAATACAATGTGTCATTCTTTAATATATATATATATATATATATATATATATATATATATATATATATATATATATATATATATAAATAATCATTAGCAAGGATGTGCTTTTATAGAAATTAATCAACTTCAAGGTGTTAACAGTACCACCCCATTGTGGATATGTTTCTTATAATAGTATATCCTGATTATAGTATAGTATATTCTTTACTCATTGATTGCATTATAGGTTAAAATGAATCAATGATCAATCAGAGTCCAGAATTCAAAAACTGTGGTGTAATTTTAACTAATGCAGTAAATATGTTAGTTTAGGAAACATAACATAAAGTGCTACTGAAAAATGCTATGATAACAATATCATTCCTCTTCTGTGACCTTTCCCTGCTTATGGATTATAAAAGGAAAAGTATGTCATGTGAATGTGCCCATGCAATTTTTCATGCAAAACAGTGATTAATGGCCACCGTTGAATTTTACAATTGACTTGACGGAGCGATCAGGAAACCTGCGTGCAGCAGCCCAACGCAGAAAAGCATCACTCCTCGATAATTGTCTGCTTTTGCTTTTTCCTGTAATGTTTGGAGTTTTTTTCCTCTCCAGAGGTTGCAGTTTCCGACCATTAAGAGGAATCCTGCTGTGAGCAGACGACGTGTCAGAGGGAGAAAAAAGAGCTGGTGGCTGATAAACAACAGCACGAGTCAATTTATCGCTGCAATCGTTAAATAATAGCTGCGATTATGAGGTGGCAACTGTAGACGTGGTAATTGTGTGTCATAAATCTGCGCGGCTGGTGACAGTAGCACAATGAGAGCAGACGGGTGAGAGATATCAGCCGAGCCGGGACGTGTCTCAATATTATCGAGAGGCCTTCACTTCACTTCTGAGTGGCTGAGTGGATCGAGAGAGATCTTTAAAATGATGGAGATTTTTCCAGGAGCATGAGTATGAATATGAGATGCATTTAGAGAGAAATTCTAGTACACATTTTTGAAACTTCCTGTTCAGAGAAGAAGTGCCATAGTGTGTTCACATTTTTCCAAAATAAGGAAGACAGCTACTGTGGTAAAGGTTACTTTTATCCTGATTTTATCAAGTCGTAAGTTAAAAAATCACAAATATGTTCATATGAAATCATTTCTAGACAGTTTTTGCATATAATGCTTTTATTTACACCCAAAAATAATCTATCAACATTAGTTAAGTTGGACAAAGAGTTAATCTCAGCTGACTAGTTAGCATTACCGCCACCTCTCGAAGGAATAGCTTCATAACATTATAGCCAAGTTTCCTTTCAACCTAGTTAGAATTAACCTAAATACAAATGTAGCGGATAATAAGCTAACTGTTTTTCTGACACAATATTTAGCTTCTTGTTATGCTAGTTTGCTAGCAGAGTATCTAACATTTTGCTAATATATTTTGTATTTAAACTGACAAATTGCTGTTATTAAGTAACAGCAACAGCTAACATGGGAACTTTACATGGAACATGGAACATGGATTCAAATTTTATGCTTTCCGTTTTGTCTGTACGATGACAAGATGCATTTTTTGTCTTATTAACTTCAAGAGAGAAAGATAAAAAAAAAAGTGAAGCTGGTGAAGAGAATGGTTAATGTTCCACAACATTAAATGCAACTAAAAATGGATAAAAGTACTATATGATGTGCTGTTCTTTAATCAGAAAAAAAAAACCATTGGAAAATTGCTGTGGTATAAGAGGAAAATTATTTGCATCACAGCAATGTGTTTTATTCATTTTATATCATACGTGTACTTGGAGAAATAGGAAGAAATTGTACACTTGTACACTGAATTCAAGGGGTTTGTTGTATAGCTAAGGGTTCTTAGATAACTTCTAAATCAACCTTTCTGAGCCTTTTGTAGGGTTATACATAGAACCTTTTCTATATCTTTTCTTTAATCATATGAAGTAAAAATTTGTTTTAATGTGATTTGAAGTCATCTTAAGGTTTTTTATGTTGTTATGTTAAATGCTATTAAAAATGAGAAGCTCCACTATGTGAAGTTTAAAAGCGAGTATAATTCTACTCTTACATGATTGGATAAACACAATGATTAGACAAAGAGACTCATTTGTGTAAAATTGAATAATGCTGGCAAACTAGATTTTCCCACATATAGAGTAAAAATAGACACTGCTCAGTCTGCTGGGTTTAAAGGGCAGGGTTAAGGTGATGGGCGGGGTTAGAGTAAAGGGCAGGGCTAGTCCACATAGCTTCAGTTACAACATCATTCATAGCAAATAAATAAATACCAAACTAAATTCACTGAAATGAGAAGTGAAGGCTGCATAAGAGTCAGACTACACTCTGTTCGTAAAAAAAAAAAAAAAATCCCATCTCAATGTCCATCAAAGGACAGAATCTCTGCACTACAGCACAAAAACATGGCCTTGAAATAGCAACAAGAGAACAGAAGAGAGAACGGTGGTGAAGGCCAGGGCGAAACACACTGACGGCTTTATTCAGAAAGTGGATGATCAGGGCATTTGCTCACCCTTCCTAACCACATACATGTGACTGAAAAATGAAACACGATTTTTTTATTATTGCTTACTAGGGCCACAAGTTCATTTTGAGATGCTGCTTTTCAATTTCGGATATCAAAGAGTGCTGAGATGAATTGGTTAAAAACGCTCAGTGAGAGGAAAAAAGAGTTTAAAATCACTCAGTGAGAGGAAAACAGCCTTGAAATGGAACATTGAACACACAGAGGAAAGTGAAAGTAATAAATATACTGACACATGATATTGTTTTTGGAAATCCCACAAATGTATCAAGCACCATTTTAGTCTTTTTCACAAGTTCAGTATATTGAGGTTATAATATCAGGACTAATTTAGTGGTGTACTGTTAGGTATTGTTATAATGTCTTTGTTTGTAAAATGGAAATAGCTGTATTAGACATCTAATCGGGGTGGTGCGAGCAGGTAGGGGGTTGACAGATTGGGTGGATAGTGGCTTAATGATTAGAACACTTGCCTCGCACCTCTGGGGTCATGGGTTCAACTCCCACCTCTGCCCTGTATGTGTGGAGTTTGGATTGTCTCTCTGTGCTTCAGGGATTTCCCCTGTCTACTCTGGTTTCCTTCCCCAGTCCAAAGATATATGTTGTAGGCTGAGTGGCATTTCCAAATTGTCTGTACTCTGTAAATGGGTGTGTGAGTGTGTGTGATTGTGCCCTGTGATAGGTTGGCACCTTGTCTAGGGAGTCCCCTGCCTTGGATGGATGAATGGATGGATACACATTTAACCAGGGACGGTTTTTATAAATAGTATAAATGTTCTATCTGTCTCCATGTCCACATCAGATTATTTGCCGTTAACAAATGTCATAAAATCAGATTAGTTTGGACCAATGGTCATAAGAAAAACATACAGAATGGTATGAAGAGAGAAACGTGACTGTGGCCGATTTCTTTCAAGCTCAGACTGTAGATTCATGCAGCCTATCAGTGAGAGTCAAGTCAGGTGATTACACAGGGTGACACGTCCCCAATATTTAATGTCCATTCCTTCCCTGACACATCCATAAAATGTCATCAGCAGTCACTGGGAAGGCACATATGAAATAATGATCTTGAATGGGGTGGATTATTCTTCAAAATGCCTTTTGTGAGAGAAAAGAAACTAATAGTAGACAGACTCAGAACACATTGTACAATCAAAGTACAAATTACACAACAAGGAAAGACAAAAATATTTCATGTTCTTTTTTTTCTTTAAATGACAGATACATCTTTTCCATTTGGCATGTTTGAAAAATGTAAACTCCCCTGTCCTGAAGATGTTGGAAAACCTGAAGTTACAGCTTAACCTATAACTGTTACAATCCACTGATACTGGAGAATTCCATAAATGTTAAATAGGTGTCTCCTTACAGAAAACTTCACCATATAAACAATTACACAGATTTTTTCTTATCTATACAAGTCCTTGTGAATGAGCTGCTACTACAGAAAAGATAATGTATTAGAACGAGTGCATTAATATTAACCTGTAATTTGCAGCTTCACTTATTCTCAGAGCTGCTTTTATAGAAAACCAACACCATCTGACCAAACAGAAGAAAGAGTCCATTTTTTTTGGTTATATATATACAGTATATAGTAGAGTGTGATGATATCAGTATGACATTTGTAAACAGGATGGTGAACTGTATTGTAAAGTGTTGTGATAAACAAATTCTCACAGCACATTCACATTGTATCTTATCATATCATATTGCATCATATTGCATTGTATTGTAATGTATCTTATCATATCTTATGGTATCATATTGCATTGTCTTGTATATAATCACGTTGTATTGAATCATATCATATAATATCATATCGTATCATATCATATCGAATAGTATTGTAACATAATGGGTCTTATTGAATCATATCATATCATATCATATATCTTATTGAATCGTATCGCATTATATTGTATCATATCATACCATATTGTATATTGGTATTGAATTATGTTGTATCATATCATATCATATTTAATTGTATCGTAACATAACTTATCTTATTGAATCATGTTGTATCATATCATATTGTATTGAATCGTATCAACTCATATTGCATCATATCATATCATATCAAAGGGATAAATTCAAACATTTAAAATCTATATCCTGAATTTATATATTTCTGTAAAGCTGCTTTAGGACAATGTCCATTGTTAAAAGCACTATACAAATATAACTGCATAGTATATCACATCAGATTGTATTGTAACATAATGTATCTTATTGAATCATATCGTATTATATTGTGTTGTATTATATCCTACCATATTGTATCATATTGTATGGAATCACATCATATCATATCATATCATATCATATCATATCATATCATATCATGCCATTTTTGTAATATAAAAAAATATATACTTTGCAGGCTTCTTTATAATGAGGGTCTCAAATTTATATTATAGTTTAAAATACCATACATTTAAAGAAGGTTTATGGACAAAATTGTAATAATTTATTTTTTCCCCCAAATACGAAAGACAATGATTAAATCTGACTGGTGTGTGCTATTTAAATGTGATGCGTGTGTGTGTGTGTGTGTGTGTTTGTGTGTGTGTGTGTGTGTGTGTGTGTGTGTGTGTGTGTGTGTGTTATACTGTATGTGTATGATGTTTTTGATATGTGTGTAAGATGTGTGTGTCTCTCTCAGGATAAGATGAACATTTACTCCAATAGATGGCATCAAAACACTAGCATCTCCTCTCAGAGTGAACATATAGCTCAGGGTGAGATATACGCCAGCCTCTACTGCAGCACACGAGAGATTCAAAATGAATATATATGATATTTTTTACTCGTTATAGATGCTGTGATAACCTCAGACGTGTGTGTGTGTGTGTGTGTGTGTGTGTGTGTGTGTGTGTGTGTGTGTGTGTATGTATGTGTGTGTGTGTGTGTGGTGGAATAATCGTGATGAAGATAGACAGTGTATCAGTAGATAGAAGATGATGGAGTTGCTTCTGGATTTCAACTTGTGTTAAAGATATTTGTAAGTTATTCTGTAAATTTATAATGTAATATAACATTAATAACTTTCCTGGTGGATTATATGTGTGGATTATGTTGTGTGTTTATTATATATTCTGTGTTTTGTGTGTATGTTAATTATAAGCTGTGCCTTGTTGTTTATCTGTATGTGTTTAATTAGATTACATTTATTTAAAGTACATTTTATTTGTTTAATCTGGATTAATATTTTTAAAAAAATGTATTCAAAACTAATTTAAAGCCTAAAACAAAAACAAAAAACAAAGACACACTTTTCATTTCCAAACAATTTATTTTATCTTCATCTACATCAAAACTCACCAGAAAATCCTAGATTTACAATATCATTTGTCACATACAATCTTGTTTTTTGCTTCATAACTTTACATGGTTTCATATAAAACTTGTAATATCTTATTATCATTAAATATATTTTTTATAGTATTTTATAGTAATTTATATTTTTGATAAACATTTTTTTAACAAATTAACATTTTTTCAGAAGAATCCATGTGCAAAATATCTAATTGTCAGAAACTCTTTAAAATATTATATACGTATACTTACACAATGCACGATTTTTAAAAAAAATTTATTTCAATAATAAAATGTATTTATTTCGCTCACACTTTAAAAATATTTGTTTATTTATTCATTCAGTGTTGTCCTTCAATTTTTTACACACTCCAAAAATAGTGTTTATCATTAACCCTAAAATAATCACATGATTACGTGAGGACAGCATCATGAATAAAACATTTCATATGCAAATAATAATAATAATAATAACAATAGTAATATAGTAAATATAGCAGAATGGTGTTATTACATTATAATAATTATATTACATAACCACATGTAATAATGCCATAATATAAATATAATAATATGGTTATTACAATATATTGATTATTATATTTAGTTTTATTTTAATAAACAGCTAAATGTTGGAATTATAAACAGAATTATATATATATATATATATATAAAACTAATAAGAACTTATATCACTATATAATATAATAATGATATTATTCTATAATCATTATATGATTAAAAAAATCAAAATAGAGAATATTTTAAATACATGTATCTTTTGATAATGATTTATTTAGTAAATTATAGCTCCTCAGTTATATACAGGGAAACGAGGAGGGGGACAAAAATATACGCATTATATTATAAACAACGTAAATTTTTCTCTCCATCCTCTTTTCCCTCTTCACTCCCTTTTTTTGTCTTTAGATTTTTTTGCACTTGCTGAAAGTGTCTGATGTAATTGAACGCTAATGCATTAGTGATGATGATTGAAATGCCAAGGACACGTATAATTTCCCTCTTTGTGCGTGGCTGTGCGCCGGCGGGCCAGCCAGGCCGACAATCAGCCGCTCGTCTGCGTAATTAAATGATGATTTATAAAGTGTGAGAAGGCATTATGACCAAAAGCAAATAGGTGCTTATCGGAGTGCTGAATAACCCTCATTTTCTCCAGTGGCAATTTCCATCTCTTATCTCTGAGCCCCAAAAAAGGCCTTATTTTAGCTGGCTACAGTTTCACACACACATACACATACACCCTGCTGCTGTGTTTGCACCGAAACATACACACATATGCTTTCTTTTCTCCCCTTTTGACAAAATGACATTTTGACAGAAATCTACACATATTATAGCAAGGCTTTAAAGCTGTCACTGAATTACAGACATTTTGTGTGTGTTAGTGTTGAAGTGAAGTGAAGGAAATTTTGTAGTTATAATGTGACATGGCTCTTATTTTGTATTTATGCATCTAAAAAGGAAGTTGTACTAGATTGGTTTTGGGCCAATTACAGGTTATACAATATATCCCGATATTCACAATATTGTTATAGTAGATAATTTAGTAGTGAATATTATAACATTTTTGTATTTTTAGGGAAAATAGGGGGCATTGTTTTTTTTTTGTTTTGGGTAAATCTACAGATTTATTTATTAGAAGGAATTGAAATCTATTGTAGCGTCACAATTGATTCATAATATAACAACTATCATTTTTAATATTATTTTTGAAAATGCTTTGTGTGATTCTGTTGAAGTGAAGTGACGGAAAATTGTGGCTATAAGGCGACACAGCACTTTTTTGTTTTTATGTCTCTAAAAGGGAAGTGGCTCAGGATTGGGAGTGGGCTGATAATCGGTTGTACAATAGCGATATTCAGGATATTCTTATTGTAGATAATTTAGCAGTAAATGTTATAACATTTTTGCTCTTCATTCATGAAAAATTAAGTAGGTGACTGCCTTGCATTTTATTTAGAAAATAGTCTGCCTTTGTGTTTGGAAATGTGGCATAAAGACAATTATTTTGCAGATATTAACATTCTATTAATTTGTATTTTTTTAAGAACAGCATCATGATAATTTAGTAACTTGTGCTATGCATGGTCCCATATAAT